>NC_133312.1:2815061-2908807 GCF_012295235.1 Primulina huaijiensis | reverse complement strand
TATATAAAATAAAGGTGGAGGATATCAATTAACTTTTTTAGATTATTATTGTTTGAAAAGTAAGATATAATAATTTAAGATAATGGTACGAATGCACCCCGTAAGTTTGATGACATTTATTATCTCCGTAACGAGAAAATTTAATGCGTGCGTTGTGCGATTCAAGTTGTCTGGCTATACTTACTTAAAGATTCTAAGGAAAAACAAGTTGTGCTAAATTGTTCGTAAATTTTTATATATATTTATGTTGAAAAATTATTTAAAAAATGTGAAAAATATTTGTGTTGAAAATGTGAATGTTGAATGTTGAAAATTAGGTAAAATTAGGTGTTGAATATTGAAAATTAGTGTGTGATGATGTAGGTAATGATGTATTTTATTTTTGGATTATTTGTAAAAAATTTCTATAAATAGATCTCTCATTTGTGAAGAAAATCACAATTGAGTTGAGAGAAAAATATTATAAAGTGTGTAGTGTGATAATTTTGAGAGTTTGAGATTTTTACTTTTTTACCGTAAATTTTTACTTTTTCACAACACGTTATCAGCACGAAGCTCTAAAAGTCCTCCATATTTTTCCAAGCTCCGAACAGAAGAAAAAGGTAACAAAAGTAATAATATTTATTTTACTGTTATTTATTTATTGTTTATATATGTAATATATAATATAATGTTATTGTTAGAAATAATAAAAATAATTTTTTCAAAAACTTGTTATAAATCCTGGGAGGATGTTAAGACGACATCCCACACTCCCGGTAAGGGATACGACAAGTATAAAAGCCTATAAGGTTTTTTAAACAAAATAACTTATGACACCTAATTATAATAATGTGATATGATATACATAATTATTTAAATATGACTAATATTATATACACCATATTATTACCATAAAATTATACAAATACATACATTTATTTTCTTATACACCAACGGTAATAAACGGTAACAAAACGGCTAGTTTTTGCTCTATAAATACAATCTCACAAATACATTCAATCACTCCAACTTTCTCTTCTTCTCTAAAAATTATTCTTCATCAAATTTTCGAAGAAAAAAAGAAGATGGCTTTCACGAGGTTATTTTTAATTATTTTGGTTATCATACTCACCAGTCTTGTATTTATCGGAGAATATCCTCCTCGTGTGTTTTCTTTATTTTTACGAATACTTGTACTTGTTGTTTATCCATTACTTTGTATTGCAATATTCATTAACTAATAAAATGCATCGTAATTTTTAGTACCACCATGGCAAACTTGGCAAAGCTCGAATTCATCGCTCTTGATATTACTGGGAAAAACTATATGCCATGGACTCTTGATGTAGAAATGCATCTTGAGTCATTGGGTCTAAGCGAGACCATTAAAGAAAATGGTATATCTTCATCACAAGAAAAAGCAAAAGCTATAATATTTTTACGACGACACCTTGATGAAGGTTTAAAATGTGAATATCTCATCGAAAAAGATCCCATGGCTCTGTGGAAAGGATTAAAAGAGAGATTTGAACATATAAGGGAAGTTATACTTCCGACCGCCCGTGATGAATGGAATATGTTAAGATTCCAAGACTTTAAAAAAGTCAGTGATTACAATTCAGCGATGTATAGAATAATCTCGCAGTTAAAATTTTGTGGACATGAGGTTACAGAATCGGAAATGCTTGAAAAAACATTTTCCACGTTTCACGCATCAAATATAACACTACAGCAACAATATAGAGTGCGTGGATTTGCGAGATATTCTGAACTCATCGCCTGTCTTCTTGTGGCGGAAAAGAACAACGAGCTATTAATGAGAAATCATCAGTCCCGACCCACTGGATCAACAGCATTTCCAGAAGTAAATGCTGTAAGTAAAAATGAATTTAAACCTGGAAACCAAAATCAAATTCAAAGACAAGGTTTTGGTCGAGGTCGAGGTCGAGGTCGAGGTCGTGGACGTGGACGTGGACGAGGAAGTGGTCGTGGTCGTGGACGCGGCCGTGGTTTTGAAAATAATCGAGATAGTTATTTCTATAACTCATCTCAAAATAACGTCCCAAACCATCCACAGAAAAGGCATCAAGAAAACATGAGTGTTAATGAAAATCACTCGAAAAGATTTGAAAGTTCTTGTTTCAGATGCGGCACTCCAGGACATTGGTCTCGTATTTGTCGAGCCCCTGAGCATCTTTGCAAACTTTATAAAGAATCGATAAAGGGGAAAGAAAAGGAGACCAACTTCACTGAGCGAAGTGACCGTTTGAGTGATTCAACTCATTTTGATGCTGCTGATTTTATGAATGATTTCTCTGGAAATGATCAATATGTTGGTGGGATAGAAATGAACAATATTGATGCTGCAGATTTTCTCAATGATTTCTCTGAAAATGAACAATATAGTGGTAGAATATAAATGTACAATAATTTATTTTTCATGTATTTATATGATAATGTTTTATTGTACAATTATGATATGTGTTATATTTAAATATGTATTGTCATTAATTTTTTTTCATTGCATATTTTTTGAAGTTCAAATATGGAAAATGCTATGAGCAAAGCTGAAGTTTGCATACCCGATAGTGGTACAACGCACACTATCCTCCGAGATAAAAGATATTTCTTGGAACTAAAACCAACAAAAACAACGGTGAATACAATATCAGGTCCTGTAGACTTGATTAAAGGATGTGGTAAAGCACAATTTTTGTTACCTAATGGTACAAAATTTTTGATCAATGATGCTTTATATTCACCACAATCGAAAAGAAATTTGTTGAGTTTTAATGATATATATTCCCATGGGTATGATACTCAAACAATGAATGAAGGGAATGAGAAATATATGTGTCTTACCACATATAAATCAGGAAAGAAATATGTGATTGAAAAACTACCAATGCTCCCTACTGGATTGCATTATACACATATACGTCCCATTGAATCAAACATGGTAATTGATAATTCTTCAATATTAACCAATTGGCATGATCGATTAGGACATCCTGGTTCAACAATGATGCGAAGAATTATAGAAAATACACATGGTCATCCATTGAAAGACCAGAAGATCTTTCAGAATAATAAGTTTCAATGTAAAGCATGTTCTCTTGGAAAACTTATTATAAGACCATCACCAGCCAAAATCCAAACTGAATCACCAATGTTTCTTGAACGTATTCAGGGTGATATTTGTGGACCAATCCATCCACCATGTGGACCATTCAGATACTTTATGGTATTGATTGATGCCTCCAGCAGATGGTCACATGTATGTTTATTGTCAACTCGAAATGTTGCATTTGCAAGATTACTTGCTCAAATAATAAAATTGAGGAATCAATTTCCCGATTATACAATCAAGAAAATTAGACTTGATAATGCTGGTGAATTTACTTCCCAGACTTTCAATGATTATTGTATGTCTATGGGAATCATTGTTGAGCATCCTGTTGCTCATGTACATACTCAAAATGGATTGGCTGAATCATTGATTAAACGTCTGCAAATGATTGCTAGACCAATGATTATGAAAACAAAGCTCCCTATTTCTATATGGGGACATGCAATTTTACATGCTGCTTCATTAATTCGCATCAGACCAAGTGCATATCATAAATACTCCCCATTGCAGCTTGCATTTGGTAAAGAACCAGACATTTCTCATCTGAGAATTTTTGGATGTATGGTGTATGTGCCTATTGCACCACCTCAACGAAAGAAAATGGGACCTCAAAGAAAGATTGGAATTTATATTGGTTATGATAGTCCATCGATCATTCGATATCTTGAACCACAGACAGGCGACGTGTTCACAGCACGTTTTGCTGATTGTCATTTTAATGAGGAAATCTTCCCAATGTTAGGGGGAGAACAGAAACATACCGAAAAAGAAATTACATGGTATGTATCATCATTGTTACATCTGGATCCAAGAACAAAACAATGTGAAAAAGATGTACAGCAAATTGTGCACTTGCAAAGAATAGCAAATCAAATACCAGATGCATTTGCAGACACAAAAGGGGTAACTAAATCATATATACATGCTGCAAATGCCCCTGCTCGAATTGAAATTCCGAAGAAACAAATTGAAGATAGTCATGATGTCATTAAACGCCTGAAGCGTGGAAGGCCAGTTGGTTCCAAGGATAAAAATCCTCGAAAAAGAAAATTCATAGAGAAACACAATGATCACAAAATAGAGAATGATGTTCCTGAAGAAACACATAATGATCACAAAATAGAGAATGATGTTCCTGAAGAAACACATGATGATGAAAATGTTTTGTCAGAACCACAAACTGACGAGAATCATGAAATCTCTATCAATTATATTAATACTGGAAAAATATGGAACCGAAAAGATATAGAAGAAATTGATGATATATTTTCTTATAATGTGGCAATCGACATCATAAATGATAATGAAGATCATGAACCAAAATCTTTTGGTGAATGTAAAAATCGGCAGGATTGGATAAAATGGAAAGATGCCATCCAGGTTGAATTGGATTCGCTAAATAAACGTAATGTTTTTGGACCTATAGTCCTTACACCTGAAGGTGTAAAACCTGTTGGATACAAATGGGTTTTTATTCGAAAGCGAAATGAGAAAAATGAAATAGTAAGATATAAAGCTCGACTTGTTGCACAAGGTTTTTCTCAAAGGCCTGGAATTGATTATGAAGAAACGTATTCTCCTGTGATGGATGCAATTACGTTTCGGTATTTGATTAGCTTGGCAGTATCTGAAAATTTAGAAATGCGTCTTATGGATGTTGTTACAGCCTACTTATATGGATCACTTGATAGTAATATATATATGAAAATCCCTGAAGGATTTAAGATGCCTGAAGCACAAAGTTCAAAACCCAGAGAATGTTATTCTGTGAAATTACTAAGATCATTATATGGGTTGAAGCAATCCGGCAGAATGTGGTATAATAGGCTAAGTGATCACTTGATGAAAAAGGGATATGTAAATAATTCAATATGCCCTTGTGTTTTCATTAAGAAAACAACATCCGGATGCGTAATTATTGCTGTATATGTTGATGATTTAAACATCATTGGAACAAATAAGGAAATTCAAGAAGTTGTGTCATACTTGAAAGAAGAATTTGAAATGAAGGATCTTGGAAAAACCAAGTATTGTCTGGGTTTACAAATTGAACAAAAAGAATGTGGAATATTTGTTCACCAGACAAATTATACAGAAAAGATCCTTAAACGTTTTAATATGGACAAATCAAATCCTTTAAGTACTCCAATGGTTGTTAGATCATTAAACATAGAAAAGGATCCATTCCGTCCATGTGAAGATGATGAAGATATTCTTGGTCCAGAAGTACCATATCTAAGTGCTATCGGTGCCCTTATGTATCTTACAAATTGTACAAGGCCTGATATATCTTTTGCCGTAAATTTATTGGCAAGATTTAGCACATATCCAACAAAGAGACATTGGAACGGAATTAAACATATATTCCGTTATCTACGAGGAACGACAGACTTGGGACTTTTGTATTCAAAAGATGCTAATCCAAGTATAATTGGTTATGCCGATGCTGGATACTTATCTGATCCACACAAAGCACGTTCTCAAACTGGATATGTATTTACTCGTGGAGGCACTGCAATTTCTTGGCGTTCACAGAAACAAACACTTGTAACAACTTCATCAAATCATGCCGAGATTATTGCACTACATGAAGCAAGCCGTGAATGTGTGTGGTTAAAATCAATGACTCAACATATCCAAATCTCATGCGGATTATCATTCGACGAGAAGCCTGTGATACTATATGAAGATAATGCTGCATGTGTTGCTCAAATGAAAGAAGGATACATAAAAAGCGACAGAACTAAACATATTCCTCCTAAGTTCTTCGCATTCACCAAGGAGCTTGAGAAGAATAAATGTATTGATGTTCGTCACATTCAATCAAGTGAAAACTCATCAGATCTCTTCACAAAGGCACTTCCTACGACAATATTCAGAAAGCACATATATAATATTGGGATGCGCAATCTACGAAATTTGTGAAGAATTGTTCGTGTCAACATGAGGGGGAGTTTACGTGACTGCACTCTTTTTCCCTTACTATGGTTTTTATCCCAATGGGTTTTTCCTAGTAAGGTTTTTAACGAGGCAGTATAAAAACACGTAATGTATACAATCATTATGATCATCATCACAAGGGGGAGTGTTGAAAAATTATTTAAAAAATGTGAAAAATATTTGTGTTGAAAATGTGAATGTTGAATGTTGAAAATTAGGTAAAATTAGGTGTTGAATATTGAAAATTAGTGTGTGATGATGTAGGTAATGATGTATTTTATTTTTGGATTATTTGTAAAAAATTTCTATAAATAGATCTCTCATTTGTGAAGAAAAACACAATTGAGTTGAGAGAAAAATATTATAAAGTGTGTAGTGTGATAATTTTGAGAGTTTGAGATTTTTACTTTTTTACCGTAAATTTTTACTTTTTCACAACAATTTATATATTATTCTTAAAATATGATATATAATTAGGGATGAGAAAAAAAAATTTCAGTATATGGACTATATCGTATCGAAAATATCAAAATTTTAAGTGCGATATGGCATCGATTCCGAAATATTCGGTACGACAACGATATGAAATTTGAAATTTTTGTGATATATGTCAAAATAATATAAATAAAATATATATAATATTTTAAATAATACACTTACAAAATTTAAAAAATATATATCGAAATTTTCTGTACGATATCATTATTGATTTTTTAATACCGTAATTTTTTATACAATATACTGTATGTATTTTTCGGAGGATAGAATAGACAAAAATTATGTTAAATTGTTCTTAAATATTAAATTATATTCACTATTTTAAACGTGGTATGAAAAATATTATAATATATATGTGTGTTATTATTATTAAATTGTTCATTAAAAAAAATCAAACATGCCCAATGTCTTCAAACTCTAGTTATTGTAGTCAAAATAAAAAAATATACATATGCTGAAATTAACAAACCACGACAATATTATTTCCACATTTGGAAATACTAAATTAGGTTGGATATAAATATACTATAGACAAATTAAAAATGTTTATTAAATAATAATTAATTAATTATCAAATATAAAATGGTCATGCAATAACTCTATCACGCTCGATCAACGTCCACACCACTCTTTATTGCTTCACGTAAATAATTAATAATTGGGCATACAAAAGGACATCACTCATGACCATACCATTTAATTTCTATTCTTTTTTCTCATATTTAAGATTTTTGCAACAGTCATAAGTTTGACTACAAATTCAAATTCAAATTCAAATTCAAATGTAAATAGATAGAAATGATAATAAAATTTTGATATTTTATAAGTTTAACAAATAATCACATTTAACTTTGTTGAAAATCATAAATATATCAAAATCTTCAAAACAATATATAACACTCAAACGTAATCGTCATCCAAACAATATGTACATGTCGACGTGGAAATGTACATTACACAATAAGTAGATTTCTTGTGAGATGGTCTCACAAATCTTTATCTGTGATATTCACAATAAAAGTAATATTTTTTCATGAATGACCTAAATAAAATATTCGTCTCACAAAATATGACTCGTGAGACCATATCACACGAATTTTTGCCTTACACAATATAAAATATAATACGTATTTATTATATCATACACACAACGATTGTGTTTTTTTGTTTTTTGTTTATTAAATGAGAATGTCATTTATCCAAATGTTATCTCACAATCGTGAGAAATTGAATTATAAATGATATATAGATGATGAAACGAAATAAAAGGATTAACATATGATATGGTCGCTCGAGTAAGAGAATGAGCCACCATATTTGCTTGTCTTGTAAAATGTTGAATCTTGAATGAAGGATGTGCGTCGCGAATATGACTTTAGTTATTATGGTATATGTGCTGTGATTTTAACTTTAGCTTAAAATAAAAGTTTTCTTTGTTTCAAAATAAAAATATTATTGTGGAGTGAAGATAATTTTTATAAGTTTTTTTCCGAATAAAAATATATGAAATATTATATGTAAGGGTAATTTAGTCTTTCACAATAAGGTGTAAAAGATGGAGAAGGCGTTTCCCTCTCTCCCTTTCCCACAAATTAATAATAGGAAATAGGATCTATCCATTTTCAGACTGTGTAATTTGTAATTATGCGTTCTTAGCCGTTCCTTTTCCCTTCTCGATATTTTCTATTTGGGATTTGCGCCATGCGGAGAGGCAGAGCAGCGGCGGGCGGCTGCGAAGCTGACGGATCTGGAGGTCCCAAGGGGATAACATTCCGAGGCGTTAGAAAGAGGCCGTGGGGGAGGTTTGCCGCTGAGATTAGAGATCCTTGGAAGAAGACACGTGTTTGGCTTGGTACGTTTGACTCTGCCGAGGAAGCCGCTCGCGCTTACGACGCCGCTGCGCGCGCTCTCCGCGGGGCAAAGGCTAAAACAAACTTCGCATTGACTCGTGACGGCGACGCCTTTCCTGATTTCGGCCCCCGAACTCCTAATTTACTTAAAATTAATGATGGCTCCAACAATCCGTTTGTGGGTTCCCCGTTTTATCCCCAGGATCCGCGCATATTTACGCAGCTGAGGCCCACGTCCAGCTGCACGAGCAACACCGTCGAGTCGTGCAGCGGGCCTAGGCAGCTGCCACCGCGGCGTACTTGCTTCGTGGAGAAGAGGAGACATCCGTTCTCGCGGCCGGTAGTTCCTAATGACTGTCGCAGTGATTGCGGTTCGTCATCTTCGGTGGTTGATGATACTGAATGTGACATTTCTTCCTCTTTTTGTAAAAAGCCCCTGCCTTTTGACCTCAACATGCCGCCACCGGAGGACACCGCCTCCGCCGAATTGAATGAGCTCACTTGCACTGACCTCCGACTCTGAGAAGTTTCCGGCGACTAGGATCGTTTCTTATGTAATCTATTTGGTTTCCTCGAGGTTTTTTCCCTTAATTAATTACTTGGCGGAAAAAGATAAGAAGAAAGAAAGATTAAGATTAGATGATAGACCCCTCTCCTTGGCTGATGGCGAGGACTGAGATGTTATGTTAACTGAGAGAATTCTTAAGGTGTACGGGTTTCTGTTGTTTGAAGAGATTTACTTGGTTGGATTCAAAATCTTTACTGATATGGATAACAGAAGATATTATGATGTTATTTCGTGTGCTTCTCTGGTGTTATTGACTTTTTTGTTTTGCTGTTCTATGGAATGTATACAAACAGAACCATCTTCTCGTCAAAGTCTACTTTTGTGGCACTTGACTTGGGTGGAAATCAATTCGGATATGTTATCTAGCGTCTCTTCTTGGGTTTTGAATAATCTTGCTTTGCCTTAAACTGTTATCCAGTTTCTAATTTAAAAATCTAAGCTTTATATATGTATGTAAATTTTGCGGCACTAGAGATATTTTTGTATGGTTTGTCATTGTTAGTTTTAAATAATTAATCTTATCATATATATCTGCCTTCCGATACTGTGGGATGATGTCTTACATTTCAGGGAGATCGTTGTATTTGTTCAAAGACTTGCATTAATGAAAGGTGTGGAACCTCATAAAATTTTGATGCTGTCTAGTGCAAAATTGCTTCAAGAATTCCTTAAGTATTTGGCTAGCAAATAATTTCTTTTCCTAGTATAGCATTGTGCTTGCTCGAGTGATTCTCACTTTGATTTTTAATTCTACACTATCTGTGATTATTATGGATGGCATTTGTAGTTTGTTTTAAATGTTTTATGTCACTTTTTATGTAGTCTACAGCTAGTTTTATTATATATTGTCATAAATAAGCCGTAACGAATCTCATCCTCACTTTAGATCCCCCCGATTCCTTAAGACCTGAACTACTGGTTGATCACTTTAGTTAGATATTTTAAGTGATTTGTTTGTAATAACTTGTTTGTGATAGATGTTTTCTGTACTCCAACAAAAATGAAATGAGTTGTAATCGAAATACATTTACTGTTAGTTTCATGATGTAAATTGTTGACTGTCTTCTCATGTTTTTAATTAGAAAACTGAGTGCCAATTTTTTTAGTCATTGAACATGTTTTATGTACCTATGCATGAAATCATGCAAATTCGCAATCTATGGTTAGTTGCTGTATCACCTGGTGATTGATTCTTCCGCACGAGATTTATAAAAATGCACATTTGAATAGTGAAATACTTATACGGTTGCATTTTGCTACTGCTACCTATTTGTGTCTGGCTGTGTCGCTTAGTTGTTTCTCCTTGCTAACTTTGTGTGGTACAGACTCCAACTCCCATCTTTATTTCTTGGCGGTTTGTTCATGAAGCTGCTGCAGGTTTGTTTTACTATTCACTGGATTTTGGGCCTTCTGTCTCTTTTCTGTGATGGGGTTTTCCTTTCCTTCATTTTCTTGCTCAGAATGATATTCTCATCTCTTCAAAACTTGGGTAAGTCATCGCAAGATAGCGAAATATTACTTCCGAAAAACGATTCATTCGAGGTAATGATCCAATCCCTCGAGTATTAGTGCTTAGCATGAATGCGTTTCGTCCGTGTATCTGATGCAGTTGTTCTCAATCTCCAAACGCTAGATCGGATTTTGTCCCAAGCTAATTTGCTGTTGTTTGCAGTACATGGAGGATCCTCTTGAAATATTTTAGCTAGTGACGCGGAGTTTTGATGATACCATGATAAAATTCAGACGAATTTGGTGTGAAAGAATCAGTGATTTAGGTTTCCTTTTCAATATTTGTCAATAAACCTAAATCAATCATTCGAAGCTATTCAAATGGCAGCTTCTTGGTTTGATCATAAATGATTAATTACATTCCAAATAATTATTATAAATTTGAGAATTGAGAGTGACTTTTGTTATTGTTTATTTAGGAAAGAAATCGAGAATGGATGGATAGTTAAAATTCATCTTTCTTTTTCGGCTATTTGTTGGACTAAGGGTCCAATTTACGTCCGGATATGTATATTGGAAGCTGGGGTTTTTTTTTAAAATATTATAAATTAATGCCAGTTTTTTTTTAAAATATTATAAATTAATAAAATCATTGTAAAAATATGCCAGCTTGGCATATTTTTATAATATTTTTTAAAAAAACCCTTGGAAGGTTTATATATTTCCTGGAGCAATACTACATGTATAACCAAATTTATACAACAATTCTTACAACACAAAAAATTCAATACAAAAATTTCATTTATCAAAATCTCGTGATAAATTCAAATCGAAATCTCATGATATAATAACAAAATCTCACGATTTAATTGTTGTAAATATCGTTGTACGATATTTTGGTTGTACCTTTAGCATTATTCATATTTCTTTGGTCTCAATGTCTCGATTAGATAGTTCGAGATGTAATCGAGTCGAACAAAACTTTTGAATGTTTGAGCTTTATTCATTTATAATCGAGTCGAGTTCGAACTTTATTTAACGAATATATTCATAGCTCACGAGTTTATTCAAACTTTTATCGAGCCTAAACGAGTTTAATAAATATGAATTATACATTTAAATTTTCATTAAATTCATTAAAAAGTTAATTATATATTTAGATAATAATATAACATTTTTATTAAAATTTGTAATAATAAATTTAATAGATTTTTTTTGTATTTCTAACGTGCAAAATCAAAATCTATTTGAAATAACAAAATAGACTCTACAATTAGGACGAATGTTTTAATATTTAATTAAAACGCATTACATTCTTCTAAAATTCATCTTTTTGCATGTATTTTTTTTATTCATTTGAGCATATAAATACCTAACAAACACTAATCATTTCTATGCATGATTATAATATTGTTACAGACTATAAATATATAAACAACTAAATTTATCTAAATAAATTAGAAAAACTATTTGCAATCAACAAGATTTAAACTTGAGACAAACAAATATATGAATCTCAACCTTAACCATTGGACCAAGACCTCACAAGTGATCGTCATGGTTCTAAAATTCGTTAGGCGCTAGTCGGGCTGCCAGACTAGCGCCTAGAGCCTAGGCCGTCTAGGCGGAGACTAGGCATCGCTAGGCGGATTTCACGGTATCAAGAGACTTGTAATAGTTCTTAAACTAAAATTTCAACCCAAACTTTGTTAAAATCCAATTGACACCTGGTTCCTTCTTCCTCCTTAAGACGGATCATAATAATATGCAATGCAAAAGAAATAAAAATAAAGAAAAAAATTTCTTTTAAGGTCTAGTTCGATTTTCTTATGTGTGCAGAAGTAAATAGACAAAGAAGATGAGAGTGTGTGTTAAGACAAGCGCAAACCAACAAATCGTGGTTTTAATTGAGTTTTTAATCTCAAAAAATTAAAAACACGAGCCTATAATTTTTCTTATGTCATGTTCTAGTTTAATTCGGTTTTAAAAAATTAAAAGCCCAAAAAAAATTCTCAACAAAACTTCAAACGACTAGGTCTGCCTTGAACTGCTTAGACCCGTCTAAGAGCGCCTAGGCAACCTGGCGACCTTGCCGCATAGGCTGGCCGCTTAGAAACTTTTCGGTGCGGTCAAGTACTTGGCCCGAGTTTTAGAACACCGTGACCACTCATTCAACTTTTAACTTTAGTTACACTCTCACCAATTTCTACGTCCACATTTAAGTCTTTCATATTGGTAATATACTCATATTTAATTACTTTGCTTATTTTCAAACGAATTTTTAAGAAAAAAACAGATATAAATCACACAATAAAAGTGGTGTATTTGGTACCGTTGTGTTTGGAGATCCGTTCCACCTGAGTTGTAGATAATAATATACTAGTAACCGTGGCACACGCGTTGCGTGTGTCCTGAATACATGCGGCTAATATATTAAATATTCATGATATTACAACATAATGACGTCACAACAGAAAGAAGAGAGTTTATTTTTCACAGTGGCTAGTTTGGAGAAGAAATAATATTATTTTTCACGTGAGCAGTTTCCTTATGACGGTGAATATAATATTATTTGTTAAGAAAAATATAATACAAAAAATAAGAAAGGGTAAAATAAGAAAGAAAGTTGGTGTCCTCATAGAGCGGTTATTATTAGGGCCTCATACTTAATATAATAATATAGATTAATATAATAGATGGGTCAAATGAAAAAAAATGACATTAATTTGTCTTGTAGTTGCAGGGGACATCGAGAAACAGAGCATCTCAAATAATTAATTCGATTAATTAAAATATTTTAAGATTAGGGGATATGTAAATTTCAATTGCACAGAACAGATACGAAATATCCATTTATAATCTATACCAAACAGTCTTGCTCTAGTGGTTAGGGATGGGCATTAATTTGATTAAACCTAATCAACAGAAAAAATTCGGTTAAGTTAATTCGGTTTTAGGTTTAATAAATATCGATTAAATAGATTCTTTTTGATTTTGTTTTTCTCTTCTAAAAAATAAGTTCAACTATTTAACTGATTTATTTTAAATAATATTAAATATTTATATGGATTTAGATACTATTTATAAATTCCAGTATTATGTTATGGGCCTTTGGATCTATATTAGTAGTAAGAAGTACACAATAATATTTGTATTTTTTTATATAAAAAAATTTTGTTTTATTTTTTTAGTAAAATATCAAAAATTATTACAACACAGTATTATAATAATTATAATGTTACAAAAGAAGTTTGAGTTAACAAAGTTAAGAAAAAATATGTGAAAAAATTATAAGTTATGAAAAGTTTTTAGATATAATACCAATAATATATTTAATCGAATCTACGTTATATGTCGAATATCGATGTTCTATAAATACTTAACAATATATTTTTCAAGAAATGGCAAAAAAATTAATCAACAATTAAAAAAAATATAGTAGGTCCCTTGTGAGACAATCTCACGAATCTTTATTTGTGAGACGGGTCAGCCATACCGATATTTACAATAAAAGGTAATACTTTTAGCATAAAAAGTAACATTTTTTCATGGATGACCCAAATAAGAGATCCGTCTCATAAAATACGATCTCGTGAGACTGTCTCATACATGTTTTTGTAAAAAAAAAAAAATAATAATAAAAGACAATTACAGTGACGAAGACATACCGTTCCTGTGAGGTTGGCTCAGTCCGTGCCTGTAGCTCACCTCGACAAGAATGTAATCCACTTTCTCCTTATCCCTTGCACATGGCAATAATAATAATAATAATAATAATAATAATAATAATAATAATTGTGTAATTCCAAATACGACGCCGAATGAGTGGGTCCCAATATCCCGTTCCCCGAAACATTTTCAACCCCGACGCTATCGTCTCTCTCTGTCCTTTTACTGACTATACACTCCGTCCTTCCAAACTTCAACACTCACTGCAGCAAAGTTAATATAGTAATTCTTTAGATCTGTGTGGAAAGTTATCGAGAACCGACTCGACCCGTTCAGTACGGTCCGGTAAGCGTTGATCTCCGTGGCTGCATTTTGTCTGGTTTTTGTGGAAGTGATTATTGTGTAATGTGAACTCTTTTTTCGTACGTCTTCGTTTTGATTCCTTGCTGTGCAATTGTCTTTTCCCTGTCGAAAATGGCTTTCCGTGGAGATCTGAGTATGTAGGAGTTGTTTTTAGCCATGATTTGCGGTGAATGTGGTGAGTGTTGTTTATGGATTTGTGTGAACGTTGGGGTTTGGGTTTGCGTGCTGTTGTTTGATGGAGTTATTCCTCGGTTTGGATGCTGTTTATAGGATGTAAACTTTGATGTTAAATGTTTCGTGCTTAAAATAGTTTATCATTTGCTACATTTTTGAATTTTTTATTGATTGCACTGTTCCGTTAATGCTCTGTTTAGTTAGTGGGTTCATTTCAGTTTCGGGTTTTTATTAGATCCGTGAGTTGATTGTACTTAGTTGGTGTGAAATTGATTGTGGTTTGCTGCGTGTTTTTTCATGAGATTTTGGCATGAAGGTCGTAAATTGAGTGTGTCCTGTTGTTTCGAGTTGTCCTAATTTTTCAGAGAACCAAATATATGTCGAAGGCCAATGAGCAGATATGAGGCTCTTCCTTAGTTGGTTTGTGTTGTTATCTGGCAGTTGCATTTTCTTTTTGCATGTGATTGCTTAGTGATGATATAAATTGAATCACACCTTGGGATGGTCCTCAAATTATGATTTTCTTTCTTGCTTTCTTAAGAAGTATCTGGTATTCTGAACTCTGAAGTCGATTTATTTTTTAATTTGACGAATCAAGGTTGGTTCATGACTTGTATTTGAGCGACTAGTGGTTTGCGGAAAATAATGGTTAATGTTGGAGAATTTTCCTTTCTCAGGTTTGCTTCGATCAATAGCAAAATGGCAGCAGTTGAAACGGAAAATCCTCTTCATGGACAAATTACTTGTGGATCCTTGCTACAACAGTTGCAGGCAATTTTTATTTTTTTAAAATTTTTATGACACTAAAGCCTTTATATCCTATGGTTTCAGCTAATTGTTATGTTTCCGAAACTGTCCACTGCCTGATAGATGTCAATACTTGTTCTAATGCAGCAAATTTGGGATGAAGTTGGTGAAGGAGATGAGGAACGGGACCAGATGCTCTTTCAATTAGAGCAAGAGTGCTTGGATGTATATAAGAGAAAGGTTGACCAAGCTGTGAAATCTAGGGCTAACCTTCTTCATACACTGGCAAATGCTAGAGTTGAACTCACCAACCTCTTGTCAGCACTTGGAGAGAAGACTTATATTGGAATTGTGAGTGGTGGCTATGCAATTATATGGATTCAAACTTGTACATTATGAAGGGATCTAGAGATGATGATAATGAGAGTTGTTATAATGGTCTTTTTTTTTTTGCAGCCTGATAAGACATCGGGAACAATTAAAGAACAGCTTGCAGCTATAGATCCAGCGCTGAAAAAGCTTTGGAAACAGAAGGATGAAAGAATAAAAGAGTTTTCTGATGTTCAATCTCAGATACAGAAAATAAGTGCAGAAATCAATGGATCTGGCGAGCAGGTGGACAGTCCAGCAGTTGACGAATCTGATCTTTCTGTGAAGAAATTAAATGGATTTCAGGCTCAGCTCCAAGATCTTCAGAAAGAAAAGGTGGAGCCTTAAACTTTTTTGTTAAATTACCTATTGGGTATCTTTTTCTTGTTGACTGATTCAGCAATTAAAAAAGTGCATGGTTTTGTCCATTTGTTTCTTGCAGAGTGAGAGGTTGCACAAGGTTCTTGAATTCGTGAGCACCGTACATGATCTTTGTGCTGTTCTTGGCATGGACTTCTTTACTACTGTCAGTGAAGTCCACCCAAGTCTAAATGACTCCAGGGGCATGCAGTCGAAAAGCATAAGCAATGATACACTATCTAGATTGGCTAAGACTGTCTTAGCACTGAAGGAAGATAAGAAGCAGAGGTTGAAGAAGGTATTATGCTAGTTCCAAGCTGATTTTTCCAGAGATATTGATACCAATGTTGACCTTTTCACCTGTATATGTTAATGAAATGATCATTATTTTGTTAAGGAGAATATTATTTCATAATATTGTGCAAATCACTTAAAATGACTCTTCAAAATTTTTTTGCATCCTTCCTGATAGTATCCATAGGAAGGATTTTTGAAAACTAGTTCTTAAGTTTTTTGTTTACAAATCAGAAAATGCTCAACCAAGTCCAACTCTTTACCCTTGATTTTGCATTGTTAATTCCCATTTTGAGAAGTTTCTTCATGTTGGTAAATATCTGTTAGCGAGGAAGTTCTTGTAATTACAATTTGCTTTGGGTGGGTGCTTACTTTTTCCCGAAGAGCTTTATTCTTGTGAAATCTCTTTCTATAGCACAGAGATTTGCATTTTCTTTTGGAATAATTTGTAACTTAATTAGGCTAATTGACTGTCTGTGTTGTGACTTGTGCCCATCACTATAGCTTCAAGAACTTGCGACCCAGCTAATTGATCTTTGGAATTTGATGGATACACCAGAAGAAGAACGTAGCCTGTTTGATCATGTCACTTGCAATATTTCGGTATCAGTGGATGAAGTTACTATTCCCGGGGCTCTTGCTTTGGATCTCATTGAACAGGCAACTTGAATACTTCATTTTGTGGAAGTAATTTTGCTTTAATAGTTACCATCATTTGTAATTAATTAAATTACTCATTTATTTGATTTTCAAGGCTGAAGTGGAAGTTGAGAGACTTGATCAGCTAAAAGCTAGCAGAATGAAAGAAATTGCTTTCAAGAGGCAGGCGGAACTCGAGGATATTTTCACTAGTGCTCATATAGAGATTGATACCGAGGCTGTTAGAGAGAACATATTGGCACTCATTGATTCGGGGAAAGTTGAGCCTGTCGAGTTATTGGCTGACATGGATAATCAGATAGCAAAAGCAAAAGAAGAGGCGCTGAGTAGGAAGGATATTTTGGAAAAGGTTGAGAAATGGATGTTGACTTGTGAAGAAGAAAGTTGGCTTGAAGATTACAATCGGGTAATGGATTTTTACTTCTTCAACACTTCCGTTTAATGACAAATAGGCTACATCATTTATTTGGTTTTGGTGTCACTAAGGATATGTGTAGTGTCATGATAGTTTTATGTAAAGTATGTAAGGCTCGAGTAATTGGGCGCACAGACGGAATAGAATACCGGATTGAGCTAGCTGTAGTCTCTATGCATGGATGGATTCATGTTGTTTGATGAAATCGACTTCAACCCACAATTGCCAATTCCGTTTTTTCTTTTTTTGGTTATTTTTTCAATTTTAAGTCCCATATTAATCTTTCAAATAGAATTGGCAGCCCATCTGCTGTGCATTTTCCACTTGGTTTTTAACTTCTTTGCTGCTTTTTCAGTAGGTCTTTCGGTTACATTTCACAAATCAATTTGCTGCTAGATTTCCATATAAATCAGAGGTTGGGCACAGTGAGTTTTGGGCGGAAAACAATTTATTCCCGTAATTTTTATATGTTGCGCTTCAATAAGTAACATAATCTTTTTTAAATCCGTTTTTCATGTCCTAATAAGTAATTCACCCATATGCAGCTAGGTCTGGGTCTTCCATCATCAAACAAACTATTCATCAAACAACTATTAATAGTTGAATTCGTTCACACGTATCTAATGTACGTTCATGTGTTACATAGACTTCGATGGACGTGACCTTTTGTATAGCTTTTGATTACTATGTCGGGGTGGCTTTGCGATTTTGCTAATGTTAGCGATGTTTCATTTGTGAAACAGGATGACAACAGGTATAATGCGAGCAGAGGTGCACACTTAAATCTGAAGAGGGCAGAAAAGGCACGTATCTTGGTCAATAAGATTCCAGGTATATGGATGTGTTTCAAACTCAAACCACAATTATAATGAAAACTGTAATGTCATTAATCGAAAGAGAAAAATTACAGAATGACCTCTAGGGCAGAAAATATCCTAACAGAATAAATTCCCTCTCCCCTAGCAAATGATAGCCATTAACTCACAAAATTCCTCCCTAATTCCCTCCGCGCTCACTGCACTCACTTTGAACTTCCCTCTCCATGTGCTCGTAACTGATTCTCCCCGCTCCTTTTATCGGTCTAGTGTCACCATTACAACCCTTGAAGATCTGGTGCATTACTACATGTAAGCCCACAAAAATCCCATGACAGCATGCACTATTCAATATTCTGTTGCTATAATCAAGTTTATCAATGTTATCCTTTTCGTTCGAATTAGTTTTCAACAAGGTTGCTGTAGGCACCACTGAAATGAAAATAGGGAGCCTCGTTGCTGAGTGACCATAACGTTCACATATATGGGTTACATTATACTGTTGTCTGTGAGTCAGGCAAAGCCAGAGAGGTTTTTTTTAACAGTAGGCTGCTAAAAACACCATGGATAGTGGTAGGGCATTAAAAAGGCCAATATGCCCTTGAATTCATGGTTTAGTTTCTTATTCAATTCCACTGTAGATAATTTCCATTCATCACTGCTTGAATTTGTAACCTAAATGGGCAAAAATTCAGTTTTGAAGAATGAAAAAGTTTTGTGGAATGTCGAATATTTCAGGGCACTCAGAAATAAGCCGCTTAAATTTAGAAATCAAAAGTGGAACAGAAAAACTGAGTTCATATTCTTGATCTCAAGCGGAACTCAAGTTGGAGAATGCAAGCCACGGGAGGAAATTCATCTGTAATAGTTTATAAATCGACTTTTGCAGTGAATGAATTCATGAAAGGGTAGATATTAGTTGGTTAAATGTGGAATACTTAATAGAGAGCATGTGATACTTAGCAGTAGAGCTGTTAAGAGTATAAAACTTCTAAAGCCCATCGCTTGTGAGTGATCTAGACATCAGAAGTGTTGTATCGATTGTTTTTTCTTGACTTTTTAATTATTCGTCTGGGAGTTGCTTCTACAAGCCTCATAAATTCGTAACTGTTGATTCAATATTTACCTTTTTTGGTCACTCAGCTCTTGTTGACGGCTTGGTTGCTAAAACTCGTGCATGGGAGAAAGATCGTGGTGTAACGTTCACCTATGATGGTGTTCCTCTCCTTGCCATGTTAGATGAGTATTCATTGCTTAGACAAGACAGAGAGGAGGAGAAAAAGAGGTTGAGGGTAAGTTAATTATCTGTGCATACTTCACCTCATCATCCTTGCTGCCATTATCGAACATCTAATTCAACTGTCTCAAAATTTTAATTCAACGTACCATACAGGGTCAGAAAAAGTTCAGCGAACAAGTGAGCAAAGAACAAGAACCCATCTTTGGTTCAACACCAAGCCCAGCTAGACAGATCAGTGCCAAGAAAGTGGTTGGCCCACAAGCTAACGGCGGAACCAATGGCTCAACTGGCAGACGTCTCTCTCTCAATGCTCACCAGAATGGTTCGCGATCTGTAAATAGAGATGCGAAGAGAGACACAAGACCAGTAGCTCCTGTGAACTATGTAGCAATATCAAAAGATGATGCGGCGGCATCCAATGTTTCTGGGACCGAACATACGCCCAGTACACCCTAAAAACGTTCGAAGCTGAGATTTGTTAGATCATATATCTTTGTAACCTGTTTACCATTTAGAGATTCTGGATGTAGGCCGATTATGGTTGGGTCACGACGCCGAGTGAATGATTTCTGGGTTGAGATTGTCTAAAGATGTGATGTAGGAGTAATGCAGCCAGACATTTTCGACTCGTTTTGCTAGCCGATGCTTTACATCTTATTAGTAGCTAGTTCATACGACTAATATTCAAGTAATCTGATATCGAAAATTATCTGAAAACTAAAATGATTGATGAAATAGAAAGAGTAAAATTCATTTTTTTGTATGAACTATTGGGGATGAATTAATTATAAATTGATAAATCGAAATTTTAAAGTTAATTGTATCTTTAATTTAAATTGCAATTAAGTCTAAATATCATCAATAAATTTAGTTCGGTAAAAATTTTATTTTATTTGAAAAATTATTTATTTAAAAATGATGTTTGATAAATAATAATTATCAACTAGAGTATACAATGTTGTGAAAAAGTAAAAATTTACGGTAAAAAAGTAAAAATCTCAAACTCTCAAAATTATCAAACTACACACTTTATAATATTTTTCTCTCAACTCAATTGTGATTTTCTTCACAAATGAGAGATCTATTTATAGAAAATTTTTACAAATAATCCAAAAATAAAATACATCATTACCTACATCATCACACACTAATTTTCAATATTCAACACTTAATTTTACCTAATTTTCAACATTCAACATTCACATTTTCAACACAAATATTTAACACATTTTTAAATAATTTTTCAACACTCCCCCTTGTGATGATGATCATAATGATTGTATACATTACGTGTTTTTATACTGCCTCGTTAAAAACCTTACTAGGAAAAACCCATTGGGATAAAAACCATAGTAAGGGAAAAAGAGTGCAGTCACGTAAACTCCCCCTCATGTTGACACGAACAATTCTTCACAAATTTCGTAGATTGCGCATCCCAATATTATATATGTGCTTTCTGAATATTGTCGTAGGAAGTGCCTTTGTGAAGAGATCTGATGAGTTTTCACTTGATTGAATGTGACGAACATCAATACATTTATTCTTCTCAAGCTCCTTGGTGAATGCGAAGAACTTAGGAGGAATATGTTTAGTTCTGTCGCTTTTTATGTATCCTTCTTTCATTTGAGCAACACATGCAGCATTATCTTCATATAGTATCACAGGCTTCTCGTCGAATGATAATCCGCATGAGATTTGGATATGTTGAGTCATTGATTTTAACCACACACATTCACGGCTTGCTTCATGTAGTGCAATAATCTCGGCATGATTTGATGAAGTTGTTACAAGTGTTTGTTTCTGTGAACGCCAAGAAATTGCAGTGCCTCCACGAGTAAATACATATCCAGTTTGAGAACGTGCTTTGTGTGGATCAGATAAGTATCCAGCATCGGCATAACCAATTATACTTGGATTAGCATCTTTTGAATACAAAAGTCCCAAGTCTGTCGTTCCTCGTAGATAACGGAATATATGTTTAATTCCGTTCCAATGTCTCTTTGTTGGATATGTGCTAAATCTTGCCAATAAATTTACGGCAAAAGATATATCAGGCCTTGTACAATTTGTAAGATACATAAGGGCACCGATAGCACTTAGATATGGTACTTCTGGACCAAGAATATCTTCATCATCTTCACATGGACGGAATGGATCCTTTTCTATGTTTAATGATCTAACAACCATTGGAGTACTTAAAGGATTTGATTTGTCCATATTAAAACGTTTAAGGATCTTTTCTGTATAATTTGTCTGGTGAACAAATATTCCACATTCTTTTTGTTCAATTTGTAAACCCAGACAATACTTGGTTTTTCCAAGATCCTTCATTTCAAATTCTTCTTTCAAGTATGACACAACTTCTTGAATTTCCTTATTTGTTCCAATGATGTTTAAATCATCAACATATACAGCAATAATTACGCATCCGGATGTTGTTTTCTTAATGAAAACACAAGGGCATATTGAATTATTTACATATCCCTTTTTCATCAAGTGATCACTTAGCCTATTATACCACATTCTGCCGGATTGCTTCAACCCATATAATGATCTTAGTAATTTCACAGAATAACATTCTCTGGGTTTTGAACTTTGTGCTTCAGGCATCTTAAATCCTTCAGGGATTTTCATATATATATTACTATCAAGTGATCCATATAAGTAGGCTGTAACAACATCCATAAGACGCATTTCTAAATTTTCAGATACTGCCAAGCTAATCAAATACCGAAACGTAATTGCATCCATCACAGGAGAATACGTTTCTTCATAATCAATTCCAGGCCTTTGAGAAAAACCTTGTGCAACAAGTCGAGCTTTATATCTTACTATTTCATTTTTCTCATTTCGCTTTCGAATAAAAACCCATTTGTATCCAACAGGTTTTACACCTTCAGGTGTAAGGACTATAGGTCCAAAAACATTACGTTTATTTAGCGAATCCAATTCAACCTGGATGGCATCTTTCCATTTTATCCAATCCTGCCGATTTTTACATTCACCAAAAGATTTTGGTTCATGATCTTCATTATCATTTATGATGTCGATTGCCACATTATAAGAAAATATATCATCAATTTCTTCTATATCTTTTCGGTTCCATATTTTTCCAGTATTAATATAATTGATAGAGATTTCATGATTCTCGTCAGTTTGTGGTTCTGACAAAACATTTTCATCATCATGTGTTTCTTCAGGAACATCATTCTCTATTTTGTGATCATTATGTGTTTCTTCAGGAACATCATTCTCTATTTTGTGATCATTGTGTTTCTCTATGAATTTTCTTTTTCGAGGATTTTTATCCTTGGAACCAACTGGCCTTCCACGCTTCAGGCGTTTAATGACATCATGACTATCTTCAATTTGTTTCTTCGGAATTTCAATTCGAGCAGGGGCATTTGCAGCATGTATATATGATTTAGTTACCCCTTTTGTGTCTGCAAATGCATCTGGTATTTGATTTGCTATTCTTTGCAAGTGCACAATTTGCTGTACATCTTTTTCACATTGTTTTGTTCTTGGATCCAGATGTAACAATGATGATACATACCATGTAATTTCTTTTTCGGTATGTTTCTGTTCTCCCCCTAACATTGGGAAGATTTCCTCATTAAAATGACAATCAGCAAAACGTGCTGTGAACACGTCGCCTGTCTGTGGTTCAAGATATCGAATGATCGATGGACTATCATAACCAATATAAATTCCAATCTTTCTTTGAGGTCCCATTTTCTTTCGTTGAGGTGGTGCAATAGGCACATACACCATACATCCAAAAATTCTCAGATGAGAAATGTCTGGTTCTTTACCAAATGCAAGCTGCAATGGGGAGTATTTATGATATGCACTTGGTCTGATGCGAATTAATGAAGCAGCATGTAAAATTGCATGTCCCCATATAGAAATAGGGAGCTTTGTTTTCATAATCATTGGTCTAGCAATCATTTGCAGACGTTTAATCAATGATTCAGCCAATCCATTTTGAGTATGTACATGAGCAACAGGATGCTCAACAATGATTCCCATAGACATACAATAATCATTGAAAGTCTGGGAAGTAAATTCACCAGCATTATCAAGTCTAATTTTCTTGATTGTATAATCGGGAAATTGATTCCTCAATTTTATTATTTGAGCAAGTAATCTTGCAAATGCAACATTTCGAGTTGACAATAAACATACATGTGACCATCTGCTGGAGGCATCAATCAATACCATAAAGTATCTGAATGGTCCACATGGTGGATGGATTGGTCCACAAATATCACCCTGAATACGTTCAAGAAACATTGGTGATTCAGTTTGGATTTTGGCTGGTGATGGTCTTATAATAAGTTTTCCAAGAGAACATGCTTTACATTGAAACTTATTATTCTGAAAGATCTTCTGGTCTTTCAATGGATGACCATGTGTATTTTCTATAATTCTTCGCATCATTGTTGAACCAGGATGTCCTAATCGATCATGCCAATTGGTTAATATTGAAGAATTATCAATTACCATGTTTGATTCAATGGGACGTATATGTGTATAATGCAATCCAGTAGGGAGCATTGGTAGTTTTTCAATCACATATTTCTTTCCTGATTTATATGTGGTAAGACACATATATTTCTCATTCCCTTCATTCATTGTTTGAGTATCATACCCATGGGAATATATATCATTAAAACTCAACAAATTTCTTTTCGATTGTGGTGAATATAAAGCATCATTGATCAAAAATTTTGTACCATTAGGTAACAAAAATTGTGCTTTACCACATCCTTTAATCAAGTCTACAGGACCTGATATTGTATTCACCGTTGTTTTTGTTGGTTTTAGTTCCAAGAAATATCTTTTATCTCGGAGGATAGTGTGCGTTGTACCACTATCAGGTATGCAAACTTCAGCTTGGTTCGTAGCATTTTCCATATTTGAACTTCAAAAAAATATGCAATGAAATAAAATTATTGACAATAAAATACAATACAATATAACACACTATAAAACATTATCATACGAATACATAAAAAATAAAATATTTTACATATTTATTCCACCATCAAATTGATCATTATCTGAGAAATCAATCAGAAAATCTCCAGCATCAAAATGAGTTGAACCACTCAAAGGTTCACTGTGTTCAGTAAAGTTGGTCTCCTTTTCTTTCCCCTTTATTGATTCTTTATAAAGTTTACAAAGGTGCTCAGGGGCTCGACAAATACGG
The DNA here is from genome assembly GCF_012295235.1 of Primulina huaijiensis. Taxonomy (NCBI): domain Eukaryota; kingdom Viridiplantae; phylum Streptophyta; class Magnoliopsida; order Lamiales; family Gesneriaceae; genus Primulina; species Primulina huaijiensis. Next base: position 2,884,069 of record NC_133312.1, on the reverse strand, counting down.
GACCAATGTCCTGGAGTACCACATCTGAAACAAGAACTTTCAAATCTTTTTGAGTGATTCTCATTAACACTCATATTCTCTTGATGCCTTTTCGGTGGGTGGTTTGGGACGTTCTTTTGAGATGAGTTATAGAAATAACTATCTCGATTATTTTCAAAACCACGGCCGCGTCCACGACCACGACCACTTCCACGTCCACGTCCACGTCCACGACCACGACCACGACCTCGATTTTGTCCTCGACCAAAATCTTGTCTGTAACTTTGATTTTGGTTTCCAGGTTTAAATTCATTTTTGCTTACAGCATTTACTTCTGGAAATGCTGTTGATCCAGTGGGTCGGGACTGATGATTTCTCATTAATAGCTCGTTGTTCTTTTCCGCCACAAGAAGACAGGCGATGAGTTCAGAATATCTCGCAAATCCACGCACTCTATATTGTTGCTGTAGTGTTATATTTGATGCGTGAAACGTGGAAAATGTTTTTTCAAGCATTTCCGATTCTGTAACCTCATGTCCACAAAATTTTAACTGCGAGATTATTCTATACATCGCTGAATTGTAATCACTGACTTTTTTAAAGTCTTGGAATCTTAACATATTCCATTCATCACGGGCGGTCGGAAGTATAACTTCCCTTATATGTTCAAATCTCTCTTTTAATCCTTTCCACAGAGCCATGGGATCTTTTTCGATGAGATATTCACATTTTAAACCTTCATCAAGGTGTCGTCGTAAAAATATTATAGCTTTTGCTTTTTCTTGTGATGAAGATATACCATTTTCTTTAATGGTCTCGCTTAGACCCAATGACTCAAGATGCATTTCTACATCAAGAGTCCATGGCATATAGTTTTTCCCAGTAATATCAAGAGCGATGAATTCGAGCTTTGCCAAGTTTGCCATGGTGGTACTAAAAATTACGATGCATTTTATTAGTTAATGAATATTGCAATACAAAGTAATGGATAAACAACAAGTACAAGTATTCGTAAAAATAAAGAAAACACACGAGGAGGATATTCTCCGATAAATACAAGACTGGTGAGTATGATAACCAAAATAATTAAAAATAACCTCGTGAAAGCCATCTTCTTTTTTTCTTCGAAAATTTGATGAAGAATAATTTTTAGAGAAGAAGAGAAAGTTGGAGTGATTGAATGTATTTGTGAGATTGTATTTATAGAGCAAAAACTAGCCGTTTTGTTACCGTTTATTACCGTTGGTGTATAAGAAAATAAATGTATGTATTTGTATAATTTTATGGTAATAATATGGTGTATATAATATTAGTCATATTTAAATAATTATGTATATCATATCACATTATTATAATTAGGTGTCATAAGTTATTTTGTTTAAAAAACCTTATAGGCTTTTATACTTGTCGTATCCCTTACCGGGAGTGTGGGATGTCGTCTTAACATCCTCCCAGGATTTATAACAAGTTTTTGAAAAAATTATTTTTATTATTTCTAACAATAACATTATATTATATATTACATATATAAACAATAAATAAATAACAGTAAAATAAATATTATTACTTTTGTTACCTTTTTCTTCTGTTCGGAGCTTGGAAAAATATGGAGGACTTTTAGAGCTTCGTGCTGATAACGTGTTGTGAAAAAGTAAAAATTTACGGTAAAAAAGTAAAAATCTCAAACTCTCAAAATTATCACACTACACACTTTATAATATTTTTCTCTCAACTCAATTGTGATTTTCTTCACAAATGAGAGATCTATTTATAGAAAATTTTTACAAATAATCCAAAAATAAAATACATCATTACCTACATCATCACACACTAATTTTCAATATTCAACACCTAATTTTACCTAATTTTCAACATTCAACATTCACATTTTCAACACAAATATTTAACACATTTTTAAATAATTTTTCAACATACAAATTTTTATTTTGTCATATTGATAAAAATAAAAGAGTTAGATATCTATCACTAGAGTCTAGATATATTGTTTTCGGACTACCAAAACAAAATAATCATCATTTTAGTTTTTTTAAAATCTTGTATTGGACCATTGGTATTTGAGAAAACGTTCAACACGAAAGTTATAAATCATGAAAAGACAAAATCTTTTGTAAAATCTATGACACTTGGAGACCGAAGCACTAATACAACATCTCATGAAAAATCTGATTAATTCCTGATTTATGTAACTCCACTGATCGAAAAATATCCGCACTTGATTTAGACATACATGTTAAATTTCGTGGTTTTCTTTACTGGTGCTTTAAATTAAGTTCCGAAGCTTTTCGATGGCGCGAAACAGCCAAAGCACTGATATGAAAAAGCTCACTCATTTTCGATTTATAACTTTCATGTCGAATATTTTTCCGATTTCCAGCAAATCAATATCAGATTGTGGAAAACTAAAATGATGATTATTTTTGCTTCGATCGTCCGAAAATAATATCTTTGTGCTCTAGTTATCGATATTTATTATGTTTTTATTTTTATTATTATGATAAAAAAATTGACTTGTATATTTTAGTTGGTAATTACTTATTATAATATGATTTTTTTAACAAAATTAATCAATAAAATAAATTAAATAATTTTGAAAATAAAAATGTACTAATTGAATTTATTAATGATAATGCAATAAAGGTTGAGGGTTAAATTGATTTTTTTTTTTTTTTACTTTGATCATGTACCAATTTTTCAATTTATCAATAATTTGTATACCAAAATGAATTTTACTCTATATAATAAAAATTCAATTGTCATTTTTGGAAAGCCATTCTTTTTTACAATCCACCTGAAATTTAAAAAATATATATATAACTTGACATTGTTGCCCAGTACAAATATCTCCTAAAATAAAACAAGATATACATCATGTTTTCTACAGCTATTGAAAATTATGTACCAAAAAACTCAAAAACATTGTTAAACATTATAGTAATTTTTTTATTGATTAAATAATTTATTTTAGAAAAATTAGTCTTTTATATATATATATATATATATATATTTTGTTATTGAGATTCTATCTTTTTTATATTTCATTCATATATTTTTTTTTATTTTCAGCAATTTTAGTATTTCTCATCAAAAATATTAATATGACATTGCCCATATCATCTTCATGTCAATATAAAGTCGACATTTCGTTGACATTACATCAATGATGCATCAGAAAAATTAAAATCGTTTATATTTACAAGTAATATTTGTCTTTAAAGATTTTTGTTAAATGTGAGATATGTCAATTATCTTTATATTTACAAGTAATATTTTTAATATAAAAATATTAATTTTTATGAATAATTTAAATAAGAGATTTTTCACAAAATTAATTCATAAAACTTCATCTGTTTACTCGATTTTTTGAATGATACACAAACGAATCCAAATTTGGCCTAAGAAATATTCTGTCAATTGTCAAAAACTACGCTTGTATTATAAATTATCTTATGATAAAATTCGTACAACGCAAAATCGAGATTATGCCTACTTAACAGTTAAGCTAACAAAGAAAATACCCAATTTGTTCTGCGACACAACATATAATCAAGCGACGTCGTATTGTCTGATCGGGGAACTGAATTCCGATGGCGAGCGACAACGAACCGGCGAAGCTTCTGCTGCCTTACCTACAGCGGGCCGATGAGTTGCAGAAACACGAACCACTCGTCGCTTACTACTGTAACTTCCGTCTATTCCTCTCACGCTCTCCTCTTTTGAACCACCCTAATTTAGTTTATGATCGAGGTTTTGATTAAGCGATTGTGCCTCCCTGATAACATCGGAGTTCGTTAATTTGTTGATTTCTTTTTCTTGGTTGAATGTTTTTGGAACAGGTCGGTTGTACGCGATGGAACGAGGTTTGAAGATTCCTCAGAGCGGGCGTACTAAGACTACCAACGCTCTCCTTGTTTCCCTCATGAAACAGCTGGAAAAGGTTCAATTCTTAGTTTGAGCTAATTTGCTAGTTGCCGAATGATTATGTTATAGTTTTTGGAGGTTGATCACTTCAGTGGCTGTGGAAGGCCTGTCAATCATATGTGATGGATCGAAATGGAGATACAGAGTCAATTTTTTAATATTTTTTGCATTTGGGTGTGGGTGTGGGTGTGTTGTAGGAGTTAGAATTTCCATTTAGATTTCATCTGCTTGTTTTATATCATTCAGTTGTTGTGACTTGGCTTTTTCGCAACCTGTTTCGTGCTAGATGATTGGAACTATGCCTTGAGGGGTATATATGAATATGATACATGGCTGAAATATCAATTCAGTGATGCTTGAAACTATGCATTCAAGGATTTCATTCTTTTTTATCTTTTACATATGCTCTTGTTCAGGATAAGAAGTCGTTGGATCTGGGCCCTGATGATCAGTTACATCTGGAAGGATTTGGCTTGAATGTTTTTGCAAAGGCAGATAAGCAAGACAGAGCAAACCGAGCTGATTTGTATGAAACCTCCACTTCTATTTTAATTTGTGATATGTTTGTTATTTTTTGGATTTATTATGGAAATTGAATGGAATTTTTTTTTCTCATTTTCCCATGGACAAAATTGTGTTGTCTTTGTACCCAATTCTGAGTTGTTTGATGAGTTCAGGTCTAGCATCAAGTCAAGGCTCTTGGTATACGATAATGCATAAATGACTCCTTCATCATCATTTCTTTTGGGATACACAATATTGTGGTTTCATAGTTAGATTTTGAAATAAAAGTTTGTTTGCATCTGTTAAAAATTAGAAAACGGTGTGCAGTTCAATGCTTTTTGCACTCCATCAGTTCATGTTGGTTGGGGCCTGTGATTGCAGCTTAATCGCTTGAAACATCTCACATGATTACGATGAATCCATGTGTGTGTGTGTGCTCGCGTGCGATTGCTCTAATGAGTCATACATGTAATTGGCATACCAAAGCACCAAGATATAGCAATTAAATCAAATATAATAGTTAGCTCACTAGTACTTTACCTAACTTCATATTTTTGGTTTGTTTGAACTATTTTCTGTTGAATCTCCATCTCCATATTAAATGCACTTGATTTGGAGTTTTCTTTTTCTACTTAGTTGCTATCTTCCATTTGTTGCAGGAATACAGCAAAAACTTTCTATGCTGCAAGCATTTTCTTTGAAATCCTGAATCAATTTGGTGAACTTCAGCCCGATGTAAGTTTTCCACTGCATTTCTGAATATCTGCATTATTAGTTATTGAGAAGCATGGGGTTTCAGACACTTTATTCACGTAGATTTCTTCTACTTCATGTTTCTCACTTTTTAACCTTTCAAGCTTCTCTCGTTTTTCTTCTCTTGTTCTTTTATGATTCCTCTCTTCCCCAGCTCGAACAGAAACAGAAGTATGCAGCATGGAAAGCTGCAGATATAAGGAAGGCTATAAAAGAAGGGAGGAAGCCTGTGCCAGGTCCTCCTGGTGGGGATAACGATCTATCAGTACCATCTGGTGCATCCAGCAGTGAATTCGTATGTGAATTTATATATCCTCTCAGTTTTGTCACCCATTCTTTCCTAACACGTCACAAAGTGAAGATATTTTTCTTCTTTGGTCAATTCTAAAGAAAACTAAAGATACTTACCTGCCAGTTTTATGACAATTTCTTTTTTCTGTTCCAGCAATGTTCTTTTGCATTTTCGTTTCTAATCAGATTGTCTGCCATTTCTCAAACTATAGCAATTATAAGCTACATATCAATCTGGTTTGATTATGTAATTGTTTATTTTTTAAAAAAATTATTTTGTAATTGTTTTGAGTGCTCTGTTATGGCGCAGGATCTAGAATTAAACAGGAGTGATTCCACCGTCAGACCTGACCCAACAAGCATTGCACCAGATTCCGATTCATCACCTCACCAACACCTTCAAGTTAATTTTAAGCATTCTCCTAGTATCTCACCACAACCTTCTAATGTTGCAACTCAACCATCCCCGAACATACCACCACCACCTCAATATCCCACTGACACTTACCCATCAGAGAATTTTCATCAACCACCTTCAAACAACGGTCCCGATCATTCTATTTATCCTCAAACATATCACCATCAACCGTATCAGCAAGAACCTCCACCTCACTTGCCACAGCACTACCCCTCACATGATGCCCCCTCGTATTCTTATCCAAATTTCCAGTCATACCCAAGTTTTGCAGAGAGCAGCCTTCCTACTGCTCCATCTCATGTCCCTTCTTATTATCAAGGTTCTGATACTACATATACCAATTCACCTCCACCTTCTATCTCGGCAAACTATCACTCAAATGCTCAATACAATTCGAGTGGGAGAAATGGTGGTATTTCAGAAACTTCACCACATAAATACCAATATGACAGCAATTACCAGCCTCCACCAGAGAAAATTGCTGAGGCACATAAAGCGGCAAGGTTTGCAGTTGGGGCATTGGCATTTGATGACGTCGTTACTGCCGTTGAGCACCTTAAGAAATCACTTGAATTGTTGACAAATCCACAATCTGGGCACTGAATCATGTTACATTTTATGATCTGGTACTGATGTTTGCTTGTTCTGGCTGTGAACCAGATGCTTGGAATTGAACATATATTTGAGAACTGCCATAACACTTGTGAAACCTTAGAGTAGTTCTGTTTGATTGCAAAATAGTAGTGTTGTTATGATGTCGTTTCGTCTGCTTTCAAAATCGACTGGTTTTTTTAAAGTGATTTTTAAGTTTGAAACCCGTTTGATAATCTGTTTCCAGAAGCCAATGGACATATAGAATATGTGATTTTTTTTTTAAGCGAGTTTGAATTTGTTTTCGAAATTCAATAAATTAGTTCAAATTAATTTTGCTTCCCAAAAAATCGTCTTTTGGGTTTATATTGCGTGAACAGGTTTATAGAAGTCGTGAGTATTAAAATTTTCACGAGACGATGATAAGCACAGTATGTCACACAGTAAAATTGAGTGTTTACATATTATTTTGCGTGTCTAAAATATTATTTTTTATTAGTCATGTAACAAAAAAATATTATATAAAATACGTTGATTTGAGTAAAAAATGTTATTTTTTTATGTTAAAATTATATTATGTAATATATGACGATTTGAATAAAAATATTATTTTTTTCGTCTCAAAAATAATTTTACAAAATAGTTTCTCTTGAATCTTTATTTTAATATAATAAATCAATTTATACCTCAGATAAATAGAGTGGCAGGTTTTCGAAAATCTAGTACGTTACGAAAACATGTCATGTTTTGCAAGTAAACACTTACATTTTAATAATTAAAACATAAAATTGAAGGACATCGAATACAATATAAGAATCAATATACTTTCCTATCGGTTTTTTTTTCAAAACTTATCTCTGAAAAAATCATTTACTCTACAAAATGTTAAATTAATTAAATTAATTTTTTACAGTTATGTTTAAATTATATGTAAATTTTGCATTAAAATCATAAGGAATCACTAAAGTACATTTCAAATATTTTGTAAAAAAAAATAAATCAATGCAACTGACAAAATATAGAAACTAAATAACACATATCATCAACTTATTATTTATTTGAACAAACACTGTTAGGTTTGATATTAATTAGTTTTCCAGTTAACGAACTTTTTTTTTTACCCAAAAAAAAAAAAATCAGTTAATGCCATAGCGAGTGGAGTTACTGCTCTCCTTCTCAAAGTAGCCATTATTATTAATCAGTTTGGTATATATCACTGCAAATTACCACAATATTACAATTAAAACTTAATATTTTATTATAATTGTAATTGTTAAAAAAATTAATGAAATTTATAAATCGTAATATCATATTTTCGATAAACAGAAACCTTACTCTCTTTTTTTTTCATGTCAAAAAGCTCATGAACGAAATATTACAAGACTGTTACGAATAAGGAAGAAACTAAGAAATTTCGATACGAAGGCACATAAAATAGAACAAATTCGATTAACCTAAAGTTACAAGTTATATTATGTTTTTAGCTGGCATTACTATTATTGATATTATAAGAGTGAGAATTTTGAAATAATATACAATATGATTCTGGAAATATACAATGATTTTGTTGAAATATTATTTAAAAAATGTGTTAAATATTTGTGTTGAAAATGTGAATGTTGAATGTTGAAAATTAGGTAAAATTAGGTGTTGAATATTGAAAATTAGTGTGTGATGATGTAGGTAATGATGTATTTTATTTTTGGATTATTTGTAAAAATTTTCTATAAATAGATCTCTCATTTGTGAAGAAAATCACAATTGAGTTGAGAGAAAAATATTATAAAGTGTGTAGTGTGATAATTTTGAGAGTTTGAGATTTTTACTTTTTTACCGTAAATTTTTACTTTTTCACAACACGTTATCAGCACGAAGCTCTAAAAGTCCTCCATATTTTTCCAAGCTCCGAACAGAAGAAAAAGGTAACAAAAGTAATAATATTTATTTTACTGTTATTTATTTATTGTTTATATATGTAATATATAATATAATGTTATTGTTAGAAATAATAAAAATAATTTTTTCAAAAACTTGTTATAAATCCTGGGAGGATGTTAAGACGACATCCCACACTCCCGGTAAGGGATACGACAAGTATAAAAGCCTATAAGGTTTTTTAAACAAAATAACTTATGACACCTAATTATAATAATGTGATATGATATACATAATTATTTAAATATGACTAATATTATATACACCATATTATTACCATAAAATTATACAAATACATACATTTATTTTCTTATACACCAACGGTAATAAACGGTAACAAAACGGCTAGTTTTTGCTCTATAAATACAATCTCACAAATACATTCAATCACTCCAACTTTCTCTTCTTCTCTAAAAATTATTCTTCATCAAATTTTCGAAGAAAAAAAGAAGATGGCTTTCACGAGGTTATTTTTAATTATTTTGGTTATCATACTCACCAGTCTTGTATTTATCGGAGAATATCCTCCTCGTGTGTTTTCTTTATTTTTACGAATACTTGTACTTGTTGTTTATCCATTACTTTGTATTGCAATATTCATTAACTAATAAAATGCATCGTAATTTTTAGTACCACCATGGCAAACTTGGCAAAGCTCGAATTCATCGCTCTTGATATTACTGGGAAAAACTATATGCCATGGACTCTTGATGTAGAAATGCATCTTGAGTCATTGGGTCTAAGCGAGACCATTAAAGAAAATGGTATATCTTCATCACAAGAAAAAGCAAAAGCTATAATATTTTTACGACGACACCTTGATGAAGGTTTAAAATGTGAATATCTCATCGAAAAAGATCCCATGGCTCTGTGGAAAGGATTAAAAGAGAGATTTGAACATATAAGGGAAGTTATACTTCCGACCGCCCGTGATGAATGGAATATGTTAAGATTCCAAGACTTTAAAAAAGTCAGTGATTACAATTCAGCGATGTATAGAATAATCTCGCAGTTAAAATTTTGTGGACATGAGGTTACAGAATCGGAAATGCTTGAAAAAACATTTTCCACGTTTCACGCATCAAATATAACACTACAGCAACAATATAGAGTGCGTGGATTTGCGAGATATTCTGAACTCATCGCCTGTCTTCTTGTGGCGGAAAAGAACAACGAGCTATTAATGAGAAATCATCAGTCCCGACCCACTGGATCAACAGCATTTCCAGAAGTAAATGCTGTAAGTAAAAATGAATTTAAACCTGGAAACCAAAATCAAATTCAAAGACAAGGTTTTGGTCGAGGTCGAGGTCGAGGTCGAGGTCGTGGACGTGGACGTGGACGAGGAAGTGGTCGTGGTCGTGGACGCGGCCGTGGTTTTGAAAATAATCGAGATAGTTATTTCTATAACTCATCTCAAAATAACGTCCCAAACCATCCACAGAAAAGGCATCAAGAAAACATGAGTGTTAATGAAAATCACTCGAAAAGATTTGAAAGTTCTTGTTTCAGATGCGGTACTCCAGGACATTGGTCTCGTATTTGTCGAGCCCCTGAGCATCTTTGCAAACTTTATAAAGAATCGATAAAGGGGAAAGAAAAGGAGACCAACTTCACTGAGCGAAGTGACCGTTTGAGTGATTCAACTCATTTTGATGCTGCTGATTTTATGAATGATTTCTCTGGAAATGATCAATATGTTGGTGGGATAGAAATGAACAATATTGATGCTGCAGATTTTCTCAATGATTTCTCTGAAAATGAACAATATAGTGGTAGAATATAAATGTACAATAATTTATTTTTCATGTATTTATATGATAATGTTTTATTGTACAATTATGATATGTGTTATATTTAAATATGTATTGTCATTAATTTTTTTTCATTGCATATTTTTTGAAGTTCAAATATGGAAAATGCTATGAGCAAAGCTGAAGTTTGCATACCCGATAGTGGTACAACGCACACTATCCTCCGAGATAAAAGATATTTCTTGGAACTAAAACCAACAAAAACAACGGTGAATACAATATCAGGTCCTGTAGACTTGATTAAAGGATGTGGTAAAGCACAATTTTTGTTACCTAATGGTACAAAATTTTTGATCAATGATGCTTTATATTCACCACAATCGAAAAGAAATTTGTTGAGTTTTAATGATATATATTCCCATGGGTATGATACTCAAACAATGAATGAAGGGAATGAGAAATATATGTGTCTTACCACATATAAATCAGGAAAGAAATATGTGATTGAAAAACTACCAATGCTCCCTACTGGATTGCATTATACACATATACGTCCCATTGAATCAAACATGGTAATTGATAATTCTTCAATATTAACCAATTGGCATGATCGATTAGGACATCCTGGTTCAACAATGATGCGAAGAATTATAGAAAATACACATGGTCATCCATTGAAAGACCAGAAGATCTTTCAGAATAATAAGTTTCAATGTAAAGCATGTTCTCTTGGAAAACTTATTATAAGACCATCACCAGCCAAAATCCAAACTGAATCACCAATGTTTCTTGAACGTATTCAGGGTGATATTTGTGGACCAATCCATCCACCATGTGGACCATTCAGATACTTTATGGTATTGATTGATGCCTCCAGCAGATGGTCACATGTATGTTTATTGTCAACTCGAAATGTTGCATTTGCAAGATTACTTGCTCAAATAATAAAATTGAGGAATCAATTTCCCGATTATACAATCAAGAAAATTAGACTTGATAATGCTGGTGAATTTACTTCCCAGACTTTCAATGATTATTGTATGTCTATGGGAATCATTGTTGAGCATCCTGTTGCTCATGTACATACTCAAAATGGATTGGCTGAATCATTGATTAAACGTCTGCAAATGATTGCTAGACCAATGATTATGAAAACAAAGCTCCCTATTTCTATATGGGGACATGCAATTTTACATGCTGCTTCATTAATTCGCATCAGACCAAGTGCATATCATAAATACTCCCCATTGCAGCTTGCATTTGGTAAAGAACCAGACATTTCTCATCTGAGAATTTTTGGATGTATGGTGTATGTGCCTATTGCACCACCTCAACGAAAGAAAATGGGACCTCAAAGAAAGATTGGAATTTATATTGGTTATGATAGTCCATCGATCATTCGATATCTTGAACCACAGACAGGCGACGTGTTCACAGCACGTTTTGCTGATTGTCATTTTAATGAGGAAATCTTCCCAATGTTAGGGGGAGAACAGAAACATACCGAAAAAGAAATTACATGGTATGTATCATCATTGTTACATCTGGATCCAAGAACAAAACAATGTGAAAAAGATGTACAGCAAATTGTGCACTTGCAAAGAATAGCAAATCAAATACCAGATGCATTTGCAGACACAAAAGGGGTAACTAAATCATATATACATGCTGCAAATGCCCCTGCTCGAATTGAAATTCCGAAGAAACAAATTGAAGATAGTCATGATGTCATTAAACGCCTGAAGCGTGGAAGGCCAGTTGGTTCCAAGGATAAAAATCCTCGAAAAAGAAAATTCATAGAGAAACACAATGATCACAAAATAGAGAATGATGTTCCTGAAGAAACACATAATGATCACAAAATAGAGAATGATGTTCCTGAAGAAACACATGATGATGAAAATGTTTTGTCAGAACCACAAACTGACGAGAATCATGAAATCTCTATCAATTATATTAATACTGGAAAAATATGGAACCGAAAAGATATAGAAGAAATTGATGATATATTTTCTTATAATGTGGCAATCGACATCATAAATGATAATGAAGATCATGAACCAAAATCTTTTGGTGAATGTAAAAATCGGCAGGATTGGATAAAATGGAAAGATGCCATCCAGGTTGAATTGGATTCGCTAAATAAACGTAATGTTTTTGGACCTATAGTCCTTACACCTGAAGGTGTAAAACCTGTTGGATACAAATGGGTTTTTATTCGAAAGCGAAATGAGAAAAATGAAATAGTAAGATATAAAGCTCGACTTGTTGCACAAGGTTTTTCTCAAAGGCCTGGAATTGATTATGAAGAAACGTATTCTCCTGTGATGGATGCAATTACGTTTCGGTATTTGATTAGCTTGGCAGTATCTGAAAATTTAGAAATGCGTCTTATGGATGTTGTTACAGCCTACTTATATGGATCACTTGATAGTAATATATATATGAAAATCCCTGAAGGATTTAAGATGCCTGAAGCACAAAGTTCAAAACCCAGAGAATGTTATTCTGTGAAATTACTAAGATCATTATATGGGTTGAAGCAATCCGGCAGAATGTGGTATAATAGGCTAAGTGATCACTTGATGAAAAAGGGATATGTAAATAATTCAATATGCCCTTGTGTTTTCATTAAGAAAACAACATCCGGATGCGTAATTATTGCTGTATATGTTGATGATTTAAACATCATTGGAACAAATAAGGAAATTCAAGAAGTTGTGTCATACTTGAAAGAAGAATTTGAAATGAAGGATCTTGGAAAAACCAAGTATTGTCTGGGTTTACAAATTGAACAAAAAGAATGTGGAATATTTGTTCACCAGACAAATTATACAGAAAAGATCCTTAAACGTTTTAATATGGACAAATCAAATCCTTTAAGTACTCCAATGGTTGTTAGATCATTAAACATAGAAAAGGATCCATTCCGTCCATGTGAAGATGATGAAGATATTCTTGGTCCAGAAGTACCATATCTAAGTGCTATCGGTGCCCTTATGTATCTTACAAATTGTACAAGGCCTGATATATCTTTTGCCGTAAATTTATTGGCAAGATTTAGCACATATCCAACAAAGAGACATTGGAACGGAATTAAACATATATTCCGTTATCTACGAGGAACGACAGACTTGGGACTTTTGTATTCAAAAGATGCTAATCCAAGTATAATTGGTTATGCCGATGCTGGATACTTATCTGATCCACACAAAGCACGTTCTCAAACTGGATATGTATTTACTCGTGGAGGCACTGCAATTTCTTGGCGTTCACAGAAACAAACACTTGTAACAACTTCATCAAATCATGCCGAGATTATTGCACTACATGAAGCAAGCCGTGAATGTGTGTGGTTAAAATCAATGACTCAACATATCCAAATCTCATGCGGATTATCATTCGACGAGAAGCCTGTGATACTATATGAAGATAATGCTGCATGTGTTGCTCAAATGAAAGAAGGATACATAAAAAGCGACAGAACTAAACATATTCCTCCTAAGTTCTTCGCATTCACCAAGGAGCTTGAGAAGAATAAATGTATTGATGTTCGTCACATTCAATCAAGTGAAAACTCATCAGATCTCTTCACAAAGGCACTTCCTACGACAATATTCAGAAAGCACATATATAATATTGGGATGCGCAATCTACGAAATTTGTGAAGAATTGTTCGTGTCAACATGAGGGGGAGTTTACGTGACTGCACTCTTTTTCCCTTACTATGGTTTTTATCCCAATGGGTTTTTCCTAGTAAGGTTTTTAACGAGGCAGTATAAAAACACGTAATGTATACAATCATTATGATCATCATCACAAGGGGGAGTGTTGAAATATTATTTAAAAAATGTGTTAAATATTTGTGTTGAAAATGTGAATGTTGAATGTTGAAAATTAGGTAAAATTAGGTGTTGAATATTGAAAATTAGTGTGTGATGATGTAGGTAATGATGTATTTTATTTTTGGATTATTTGTAAAAATTTTCTATAAATAGATCTCTCATTTGTGAAGAAAATCACAATTGAGTTGAGAGAAAAATATTATAAAGTGTGTAGTGTGATAATTTTGAGAGTTTGAGATTTTTACTTTTTTACCGTAAATTTTTACTTTTTCACAACAGATTTCATATAATAATAAATACGAAGAAAAACTCCTGTTTCGAACCTCGATTTTATTTATCGATCTGACTGGATTCGTAAAATTTTTTTACATTTTCTATCAAAACTATTTTTTTCAAATATATATTAAATCGTGTTAAGATTAGAACTTGGATCTAACTCAACCCAAAAACTAGCTCAAGAGAAGAAGATTGTCCAAGTCCATATATACAACTTTTAAGGATTTGATCTAACCGATATTGGACAACTAACAGACTCTCTCGTGACTAGAAATGAAGATCTGAAACGTGAAGTTAACAAATGACCCAATTATGGACTGAACAAATATCTCAACTATGGACGGTCAAATACGATGGAACATAAACACTGATATCATATTAAGATTGGAACTTAGACATAACTCAATCTCAAAAACTAACTGAGAAGATTGTCTAAGTCCATATATACAACTTTCATGTACTTTACCAAAGACAACTAACAAATCGATTTGTTTTATAAATATATACAGGTGAAACGACCTAAAAAAAACTACTCAAAAGACAATATTATGAACTCCAACGAACACATAATATAGTTTCTGAAGAACAAAATATCTACAACGAGTCCATGCTTATACAAAATGGACCCTATTAATTTAATAATGGAAAGTGATCCAAAAGAGAGAACAAACCCTAGGAAAAATCCATCTATAGCTTGCTTCTGTAATGGCAAGACTGATTCACTATGCTCTGGCTCCCGAGATCGATTATCAAATCACAGTTACTGTAGGTGACTACGTGAAAACTGAACAGAATCCGGACTTTCCCCGAGATTCTGATGTACGTCTGAAGAGGCAGCGTTCCGGAGACCACATCGGAGTAGAATTCGGAGTTGGAAAGCAAGCGATCCGCCATCAAGGAGAGGGTCAGGTTCAGACCGCGTGTATCCCGTGCTCCGATGCTCCCTGCAGGTAAGGGGACCTCCCCAACGTCGTTCCCCTTGAACCTGAGGTAGCACGTGCTGTTGGAGTATTTGAAGGACACGCGGTTGGGGTTCCTGACTGTGACGCCGGTGTCGAGGGTGAGGTTGATGGAGACTCGGAGGGGGAGCAGGTCGACGGAGAAATCGACGTCAGAGAGGGTGATGGAATCAACGGTGGTGGTGGGACGTTTGGGTTTGAAAACCGTGAGGCCGAGGATGAGGCAGAGCAGACCCAAGCCCAGTATGAAGGCGATCAAGCACAAGCATATGTATCTCTTTCTTCGCTTTCTGGTGAGTTTACGCTCCTTCTTGTATGCTAATGGCTGTGTTTCCACATCCATGCGTAAAAAAGTTTGCTGCTAAGAAAATCTCCACACTACATATTTCTCGTGAGTGGATTTGGAGATTTAAGGGTGGGGATGGTGGTGGGTAGTAGGTGTCGGGTGATGGGCGGTTGTCAAAGCAATTATTATTATTGTAAAAAAAAACATCATGAAAAATTCATATTTTTAAAAATCAGATATCAAATTCTTTGTTAAAAAGAAGAAATGTGTTTTATTTTTTAAAAATATAAGAATTTAATTATCCCATGAATAGTTTTTTGAGAATTGTTAGAAGATTACTATTTAGACAAAAACTTGGGTGAGACGATCTTACCTGTCGTATTTTATGAGACGAGTTTTTATTTGGGTCATCCATGAAAAATATTACTTTTTATGCTAAGATTATTATTTTGTATTGTGAATATATTCGTGAAATCGTCTAATACGAGAACTACTCAACTATCTAATACTGAGATTGAACTAATACCAATCAGTTGATATTACTTTTCAAATGGGTTTTATTTTCTTAGTCTAAAGTATAGAAAAGTCAGGAATACGGATGTGTCACTAAATAGGCTTTAAATTGCAATAAATATTGTCATTCACAGCTTAACTAAGTCCAAATACCTATCATTTAGGCTGATGAAATATGGTGGTTTTTTGTTTTTGTTTTTGTTTTTTGTTTTATATTAGAATTATTATATTTTTCTTTATCAAATATTAAATTTTCCCGTTATTTCCAACTTTAATTTAAAAGAGTATTATCTTATATTTATTTCTTATTTTGTTAAAATATTTATGTATTAACTTTATTTTTAAGTAATTTATGCATTTTATCTATTTAATTCATCCTTATTTTTAAATTATTTTTAAACCATAAACACAATTTAAAAAATAAAATAAATAAATGTTGTGGCGACGCATCGCGCTGCGCTAGAAGATGGACGTGGCCTAGGCAGGGTCGTTGAGAGACCAGTAAAAATGTTCTATTTCTTAAAATAATCTAATTAAACTAGTGAGATTTGAATCCAAAATCAGAGTCCCATCTTTACTGCTAAACCAAGTGATTCGATTAATTTATTTACTAATCCCTAGCATTATGAGACGTGTTTTCCGATCCTACCATTTAATTTTTGGACTAGCAGTATGGTAATAGTTGCTCGAGGTTATTGGCTAGACATTTATTCGGCCTTAAACAGAAGGATATTCATGTGAACATGCACGGTAGCTTCTCGAATAAACTCACAAAAAGTCAAAGATATGTGATGGATTACTTACTCCAACTCAAGGGAATTGCAGTATGAAAAACTTTTAAAAAAACAAGAATGCTGGATGGGCTTGAATGCACTATATTGTGATCAATGGGCACAGGAAAATCTCAATAGTTGGGCATTGGCACAATCGAATATCAAAAAAATTATAAATGTTCGCTCCTCCAAGAGGGCACGTTATATGCATGCATATACAGTAATTCTGTGAATTTGAAAGTATTCTAAGTTAATTGCGTTTAGCACACTATTATTACAAGAATACAGAGGCCAAATGATTAAAGAATACCGAGCGCATTCAGATGGATAGAGAAGGAGTGGGACTTGCGAGCATCATGCGTGACTTGTTCTTTTAACCCCTGAAAAATGATGTTTTAACTCATCCATATAGCTCAAACAACATTCATCCTCCACCACACCACAGTATCCACTCCGAGTATGATATTGCTCCTTCAATAGTATCGATTTATAAAGTTTGTGGACTTCATTCCTACAAGAAGTAATCCGGAGGTGGCTTCTTGGCAGGTGCTCCTCTTATTTCCTGCATTTCACCAAAAACCGTTCCAAACGCCTTTCAAGAGGTAAAGTGGGGCTTATTTCCTATGCTACCATACTATATAGATTTACATGTTGATCTTGCAATTCTCACTCGACTCTTATGCATGTTCCTCGTTTATATTAATTGCCAAGCGTAGAGTAGCATAGAAGTCGATACCCGCATAACTAGACTGTAACATTCCTCAACTAGAAGCACACACTTATAGAATTGATACACAGTTAATGCTGCGTGCCAAAAACCATATGCTTCTGAAAGTTTCAATAGCAATCTCACCTCAACCTAGTCTGTAATACCTCACAGTAGAAGAAAAACAGTAGATAGGGGCCAGGGCACTATTGGATCAAAAAGAAAATTCAAAGACAAGAAACAACATATGGACGCACCTGTGGAGCTGCATCAAAGACACGAAACTTCCTTTCCAGGTTTTCATCCAGCTCAAGAATTGCTGCCACATTCCCACATCTGCATCATAAATTTTTTTCAAAATTGAAGGAGAAAAAAACTAAAGAATCAATAACAATTGAAATCATTTACCTGTAGCAGTAATTTGGAGCTGACCAAACCGTAACTATCTGGTCGTTGAACATCCATTTATAGCCTTCCATCACCAACTGATGGGCACGACAAATATAATCAATATCATTTGCACGATTAAACGTAGAGACAACACTGCCACCAAATAGGAAACCCGCACCACGTGGGCTCAAGCCCCAACCATCAACAACGTCTTCTGGATCTGACCAGAGGAGATCACACATGGCACCATCATGAGGTACTTCTTGCTTACGGTCAATTATTCGAATCTGACACACAGATGATCCAATAATTTACTAGCATTTCACGACTAAGCGGACAAAAAATACTGAAGCAGAACATTTTTTGAAACCTGGTCCAGAGTGGATATTGCAGGAGACAGCCCACCATGAACTGAAAATATCTTGTTCTCAATAAGTGCAGACAGGCTGCCAGATGTTGGAATCATAAGTATCATTTACTGCCTCGAAAAGAAACCAAGCCAATGACCCAAGAATAATTCAAATTTGACAAGAATGTTGGTGGAGGAGGAATTTAAACACTGAATTTGACAATACTAATGCATAATCTGAGGCAATTAACAATTCACCTTCATATTTTTTTGTTTTTTCCTACCGTCCTCACATAAATTTGAACCCATACAAGCAAGCAAATTCATAGCAAAGATCTAATTGGAAAATTAGAGAAGTTCAAACCTTAAATAGTCAAAAATATCAGTGCAATATCTCCAAACATTAGCAGAACCATATTTTCGCAAGCACTCATCATAGAAACCATATACCTGGAAAAGGGGGAATATAATAAGGACATCTTGCCATGTAATAGTTCAAAACTCAGGAAAAACATAGTTCCTAACCTGTGTTATCTGCCGGCTCTCATGGTTTCCCCTTATCAGAGTTATCCTATCTGGATATCTTACCTGCCAATGCACTATGATCTATTAGCTGAGTCACGATTTTGGGTATCCATGTTGTCTGGAAACACAAAATATTTGATACTCAAAAGTAACTGTCCATGTTGTCAGGAAACATGATATACATTTCAAATGCTTTACCCTTCTAAAAAAAGTAAAACCAATACCTTCAGCGCGAGAAGCAGCAGAAACGTCTCAACTGAGTAATACCCCCTATCAACAAAATCTCCAAGAAACAAGTAATTTGTCTTGGGACAATCACCTCCAACTTTAAAAAGCTCTTTCATGTCATAGAATTGCCCATGGATGTCACCACATATCTACATAAAAACACCAATCCACATAAGAAATACTGGCAAGGGGTAAAATATCCTCGAAACTAAAAGGAAACAGCTATCGCCCCATATTTATACCTACAATAGTGTATCAGAAATATAGCTCCGTACCTTCAGAAATTAAACAAAGGAAGGGAGGTCTCTCAGGGGTTTTTTACTCTCTAATTTTCTTGGGTGATTCGGGCATGAAATCACTTCAAAACAAATGCATAGCAACAATATCCATTAAATAACCAATTAGGATACTTCGTAACTATAGCTACATATGGATGCCATGCCCAAATAATTTCCTAGTTCACATATTAAGTTTCTTGAGATCTAACAGTTCATAAGTGTGTCAACTTTAAAGTATTAGCTCCACTATTTTCAGTCTCATAAATCAGATCGAGGTGATTCTGTAGCTCAGAATGCCATTGTATTCAGCGTTGAGATTCAAGCACAAAACTGGACAGTACAGGGAGATGATATCAGCAACCTAAAACCTCCAAAGTTTATTTGTTGTTGACCACTGATGATGTAGTCAGAGGTTACTGTCATCTCTTTCTGTGGATTTGTGGGCATTTTTTAATCAGTCTACTGGCCACTTACGTGGCACTCAAGTAAATGTAAGGTCATGGTTGGAGTACCATTTCAGTAATTGCTTTGCCTTCCTAGATGTATTCAATTAAGACTTTTATATACTACTTTCATAGAGTTTTAAAAGTCAAGTGACATTCAACATTGACTTTTAAAAAATCTATAAAGGTCTATAGTTATTCAAATTTTCAATAGAGTTTTAATAATTTCATGGAATTCATTAACATACAAACATTAAAGCCTAAGGTACAACCATAAATTGTCAAAAATTGTATTTGGTTCAACCCAAATATTTGGATGGATTTTTAAAACTTCTAACTCACACACAAGCTATTTAATTCTCTATCTGTCACTTCACATCACACTTTTTCTTATCTTCTCTCCTCTCATCTATCTCTATCACTCTCACAAATTTTTGAAGTATATCTCTATATATATTTTCATATTTCCTTTTCAAATTTTACATTTTTTGGCTGATTGTTCATTTAATAATTTTTTATTTTAATATCATAAGAAATTTAGAATTCTAGAATTGATTTTGTGATTTTTAATTTATGATTTATACAAATTAATGTAATATTCAATAATAATAAAAGATGATCCAAAAAAATGCCGCTTAATTCTTAATAATTGAATAGCCTCACAACAACCATAAATTTTTAAATTTTTTTTAGCATTTTCAATTAATATGTAAGCTGTGATATTTTTATACAAAATTATATCCACACAATACTAAATAATATTCTTTTCACATGTATATTTTCAATTCAAAAACAAGGTTATAGATTATTCAATTGATGTATTTTAAAAAATTTACAAACATACATACAAACCCACATATATACACATGTAAGGATTAAATGATTTAACTTTTAAATAAGTAAATTTATTTATTAATATAATTATTGAAAAAAAAAATCAAACTGAATATGTTATATATGTCTTCAAAGAAATTAATAAAAAAATAATATGTTATAATTAAGTACAAAATTTATAAAATCATATAAAAAAAAGTTCACAAAAGTCTATAAAAATCTTGCAAAAATGTCTATATGAATCCACATAAATCTGTTTATAAATCTGTGAGATTATGTAAAAGTCAATAAAAATCTATCAAATCCATAAAAGTCTATCATTTGAAAAAGTAATTAAAAGTCATCAAAACTCTGGATTGAATACACCCCACTAAATGTATGCAATCACACATGTATCAGCAATCTACAGCAATTAGGGAAATCTCATAGAGTGAATCTATGTCATAGTCATTAAATTGGGCGGTTAATATACGTGTTAAAAGAACTTCTGGTTGCCTCATGCATGAAACTACTACTTAGACTCCCTCCCTCGGCCATCACTTTATTGTTGTCATGATTCTTTGAGTTATCATTGTTTGTTTCTCGATGCTAGAAGGTGTTCATCTGTCTTCTTACGTATCACCAAGATTTATCATCCATGGATTAACTTAAACAGCTCTTACAATATAGTTGCTGGCTGATGACAACTTGTTATCCATTTCACTCATCTCATAGCAACCGACTATCTTAAAACACACTAAAAATTAGTGAGATTCAGTAACTGTTAGAAAAGTAGTCTGAAAAAATATCATGGCAGAGGTTGGTTTGTGCGTCAGGACTAATTTTTTCTTCTGAAAACTCCGCATTTCTGTAGGTTAGGCCCGCTGTTTTCAAGCAAAACCTCCAAAAATATGTACTCTTCAAAATCCATTTGCCATCCCCCGTCTAGAAACGACAATAAAGCCTTTTTCTTTCATTTATTTCCAAAAAATTACAGCACAATTTCACAAGCAATCTACTTGTAATGCTATTTTTTTTTTGCAGTCTCTCAAAATTTCAAAATCCTCCAATCTAATATTTGTTGGAAAAAAGAAACGGGTAGCTGAAAATATGCAGCCATCAAACTTCTACAAGAAATTCCACTAATTTCGCCTTCTTTACTCAAGTTCCAATCTTCATTCATGTCTTCGTACCAATTACGCAGACCATAAATACTATGAACCTGCTAAGAAAATATATTCAAAATTTTCTTCGTTACTTACAGTGACAGGAGCGTCAACTCTCTGAACATTACTCTCTTCGACGAGGATTTCCATGGCTTTCATACAGAGAGCCTTGACTTCCGATTCTTTGAGCGGCTCGCATCTTTTCAGTAGCTCTATTTGCCGGTCTAAATCCGACATCTTCCCAGATTCAAACTTCGAACTACAAACCCTTCTGCAATTTCGCTCAATAAATCAGACCCTTAATGAATAATCGAAGAAAATCTTGATTCCCATAACTTAATATTGGAAAATATTACTCCCATCCGTAATTGACGTTAGCAGTAGTGAGGTTCACTACTTTTTTGAGTGGCCTCTCTTTTTCTCCGTCCCTCTCTCGCTCCGTCTGGGTTTTCGAGATTCGCATTCGCTCAGGTGCGAAATTTTACGAAATTGTAATTTTAGTCCCTAATTTATGGGGTTTTTTTTACACCCTAATTTACGAGTTTATTTTTTAAAAAATAAACCTTTAACACTACATATTCATCTCATCAAGTCCTGTTTTACACACGAGGCGATAAAAAAAGAATCTTTTGCGCAAACACAGTTTCTAAAAATCCGTAAACAGCCAAATCATTTGTCACTTGGTTTGCATTTCTCGCACAATGATATATCTGAATGCCTTGAACTCTGGAAGTTAGCTTACTGATTTGGTCAGCAATTGTGTTGTCTGAACAAAACGGGGCTTGTTCTTTTATGTTTTGAACAACATGGATAGCATATGTCTCAATTATTACCTCGGATCACTTTGAGTTGATGGCCCTCTTGAGCCCTTCCTTGACAGCAATCAATTCAGCAGTATGGGAAGAGATTTCTCCAAGAAGAAGTCATCCTTCTGCAAATATCAACATGCCGTTACTATCACGTCTCACAATCCCCACTCCGAAATGGTTCATTGATTTAACTACTGCCGCATGAACATTCACTTTAAGGACTCCCACAGGTAGTGGCTGCCAAAATGTTTGTGGATTTGGCTTTATACAATATGAAATCGGAATTGGTGATAATATACGGTAATGCTCCCCAATACTTCGAGATATTGTGAGAACATCCTCCTAATCTATAGCCTTTCTTTGAAACACACTTTGATTCCTCTCAGTCCATAAACTCCAACATATAAAGACGAAACTTTCAAGATCTTTGCATCGTCCACGATCAACTATCTATTGAAATAACATTCTCCACACTTTTCGAGCAAATCACAATACCAGAAAGTATGTGTGATATCTTCAGGATACGAGACATTTCATGTCAACTGACATTCCTCTTATAAAGAGATTTACCTTCATCGGTACGACATCGAATAGCAACCGCCAAGCATGGATTTTGATTTTATTTTGCATCCTCAAGTTCCACATCTTTCGCAATCATGTAGTATAATCACAAGTCGAGCCATTGCCATCTGATTCATCCATGTTCTTTGCAAGATGATATCCCGACCGGACAGTATACTCTTCTTTAGATGCAAAGTGCCAAATTAATTTGTCCTCCCCATTGTCAATCCCTACTGGAATACGGTTCACCTCCACTCAATCCACATCCCATGAAACATTATTCAATTTGCTCCAATCCCAACCACGAGATTCATGTTTTAAATCACATACCTTAATATATAAATGTGCATTATTGGGTACAGTACTAATTGGTTTAAACGAGTGAGGTATCAGAAACCATGGATCCTGGAAGACTTTGACACTCGTACCACACCCTATTCTCCAACGGATTCCCTTTAGCCAATAGATCTCTTATCCACAACACACTTCTCCATACAAAGGATGGATTGTTACCACATTTTGCTTGTAAATAGTTACTCAAAGGGTAGTATTTCTGTTTATGAATATGCACCGCCATAGAATTGGGTTGAGTGAGTATTCTCCATGCTTATTTAGTTAGTAATGACTGGTTGAAGGAGATTAAATCACGGAATCCCATAACGCCATGAATCTTTGGCCAACATAATAAACTCCATCTTCGCCAATGAATGCGCCTTTCAACCTCCCCGTAGCCCACCACCAAAAGTTAACCGTCATGAACCTTAATCGATGACATATAGATATTGGCAACCGGAAAATACTCATTGTATAAGAAGAAATAGCATGCACGACAGCTTTAACCAATACCTTCCTGTTGGTCACATGTGCGATAATTTGAAATAATAAATATGAAAATAAAGAATAAATTTGACACTGAGATTTACGTGAAAAACCCCTAAAAATTATTGTTGTTCAAAGTATATGGAAGAAACAGAACAGATAGCTATGTGTAAAACCAGCAAATCAATGTAGTTAATCAAAACAGTAGTACAATAAATCAAACCGAGACCTGTAGCTTGTACAGTTTCCTTAAAACAGATTCGCCCCCTCCGGTATGTG
Source organism: Primulina huaijiensis (assembly GCF_012295235.1). Taxonomy (NCBI): domain Eukaryota; kingdom Viridiplantae; phylum Streptophyta; class Magnoliopsida; order Lamiales; family Gesneriaceae; genus Primulina; species Primulina huaijiensis. The sequence continues at coordinate 2,859,887 of NC_133312.1, read as the reverse complement.
CTCCGAGGATTCAGCGGACGTCTGTTTCCCAGGATACAACGGGCAAACCAGCAGAGTTGCAGCACAAAGCACTATGCTAGCGAACAAAATCAGTACCTAACTTTATAAGTGAACAGAGCAGAAACAGTACTGTAGCAGCAGAAGCAGATGCAGTACTGTAGCAGAACGAAATACTGTAGCAGAACAGAAGTACTGTAGCAGATGCAGTACTGTAGCAGAACCAGAAGGAATGTAGCGAAAGCAGAAGTACTGTAGCAGAAAGCAGAAGTATAGTGAGGATAAAGTGGATTTTCGGTGGGTGTTTTCTAGGTTAGGCACATCCCCTATTTATACTTGTCAATACCATCCATACGAAAGGCCAAAAGTTGCCTTAAAGATGGTAGATGAATCACTAACAGTTGGGGAGATGAAGCACCAACAGTCAGACCATGCGAAAGGTCTCAACTGGAAAAAAAAAAAACAAAACAAAAGATGGCATAGACTGCTAGGCGATTTTTGCCTTGATCGGTCCGACATTCGGCGCATCCTGGTCGCGCTCGTACGCTTGCACACAAGTCAAGCCTTTTTCCACTGCAAATCGGGCCCATGATTTGGACCCCCCTGCGCATGTATGCGCGAGAGAGAGCCTCTTGACCAATCATTGTTACACCTTCCTAAAGTGTAACACAATATAAACTTATCTATACCACTTCATTTTTCCAATGTGAGACAAACCCACCTTTCAAATTTCCATTCACACACATGGAAAGCCCATAAGCCTAAAAGCCCATACTTTCAATCCAACAATCCCCCACATGAATGGAAATTGAAAGTTATACGAAAGGATTCCACTGATAAAGTTCAACAGTTGAGTCTTGCATAGGAGAGGTAGGTTTTACTCTTTGAACCTTCCTTTGTGAAAGCATATTAATTCACTGGTTGACAGTAGACGTAATGTCTTTGAACTGTACATCCGTTTGTGTGAATTGTGATATACTTCACACAAGATTCTCCCTGATACTATTAAGTTCTCGTGCTTGTTCTTTTTGGCCATGAACACACGCCTGGTTCTGCAAGAGGGTCTAGAATTGAGCCCTGCAATTCCTTCGAAGCGGCCCCACTTCTCTCTCACATAAGTGGTTCTATATTGCTTCTTATCAGAATCATTAAAAGCCGTAAGCTTATCCTCAACATTCACTGTTTCATAATAGGAATGGACTAGGGATAACCCCCACATTGCTTCTCCAAATTAGTGTGATTAGGTTGTCCCATTGAACCTAGTTCTTGGGATCTCCAGTCAGCGTAGGTTGGGTTTTCCTTCACATCAATTTATTCTATAGGCTTGAGCCCCATTCCCCTTGAAGATTTCGTAACTAACTCTCTGTTTAACCCTTTGGTCAGTGGATCCGCTATATTATCCTTTGACTTTACATAGTCAATAGAGATAACGCCAGTTGAGAGTAGTTGTCTAATGGTATTATGTCTACGACGTATATGCCTAGACTTACCATTATATATTTTATTTTGTGCCCTTCCAATCGCAGGATTGGCTATCACAACGTATGCATATAGCCGGCACTGGTTTTTCCCATCCTGGAACATCTTCTAAGAAGTGACGCAGCCATTCAGCCTCTTCAGCACACTTGTCAAGAGCTATAAACTCAGATTCCATTGTGGATCTGGCTATTACAGTTTGTCTAGAAGATTTCCATATAATTTCTGCACCTCCTAAAGTGAATACAAATCCACTCGTAGATTTTGAGTCTTTCATATCAGATGTCCAATTTGCATCAATGTATCCTTCAATAACAGCAGGATATCTGGTATAGTGCAGCCCATGATCACGAGTGTACCTTAAGTATCTTAGCAATCTGATAATTGCTTTCCAGTGTTCAACTCTCGGATTACTCGTGAATCTACTCAATTTGCTTACTGCATAGGTTATGTCTGGTCTTGTACAACTCATTAAGTACATCAGACTTCCAATTACTCTAGAGTATTCTAATTGAGATATACTCTCACCTCGAGTCTTTGATAGATGCTGACTGGTATCTATCGGAGTTCTAGCCCATGCAGAGTCGTCATTATTGAATTTCTCAAGTATTTTGTCAACATAATGTGACTGACTTAGAACTAGCCCTTCTGATGTTCTATGAATTTTAATTCCAAGGATTACATCGGCTAAGCCCAAATCTTTCATGTCGAATCTTGAGTTCAATAATTTCTTTGTGGATTTAATCATCTTATCATTACTACCAATGATAAGTATGTCATCCACGTAAAGACATAAAATGACATATCCAACTTCAGTGTTCTTTATGTATACACATTTGTCACATTTACTGAATTTAAATTCACTTTCTATCATGGCTTTATCAAATTTTTCGTACCATTGCTTTGGTGCTTGTTTTAAGCCATACAGAGACTTAACCAATTTACAAACCTTATTTTCTTGCCCCGTCGCAGAAAATCCCTCAGGTTGTTCCATGTAAATTTTCTCTTCTAAATCTCCATTTAGAAAAGATGTCTTTACGTCCATTTGGTGTACTTCAAGATTCCGCAAGACTGCAATCGCAAGTATCACACGAATAGAGATTATTCTCGATACAGGAGAATATGTATCAAAGTAATCAAGCCCTTCACGTTGATGGTAACCTTTAATTCCCAATCTGGCTTTATACTTATCTATGGTTCCATCTGATTTCATTTTCCTTTTGAAAACCCATTTACAGCCTAGTGGTTTGCTTCCTGGAGGAAGATTTACTAATTCCCACGTATGATTTTGTAAAATGGATTCCATTTCGGAATTGATAACCTCTTTCCAAAGAGGTCCCTCAGATGAACTCATTGCTTCCTTGAAGCTTTGAGGTTCACTTTCCATCATGAAAGTGATGAAATCCGGACCAAAAGATTTCTCAGTCCTAGCTCTCTTACTACGTCTAGGTTCAATATCTTGATCAAGGTCTTGTTCTTTATCAATTGTTTCATACAGTCTTTTGGATCAAGACACCCCAACACTCGCAAGTATTGATAGGAAGGACTTCTACCTTTCCATAACACATATGGACTTTTATCTTGCTTCTTTCGGGGCACCTTATTTAAAAGGTATTTTGCTGTTAGAACAGCTTCCCCCCACATGTTATGTGGTAAACCACAACTTAATAACAATGCATTCATCATTTCTTTCAAGGTCCGATTCTTTCTCTATGCAATACCATTTTGCTGAGGAGTATAAGGTGCAGTTCTTTCATGTTTGATACCGTATTGAGCACACAACTCAGCAAATGATGATTCATATTCACCTCCACGATCACTTCTTAGCACCTTAATTTTTCTTGCTAAGTTGATTTTCAACTTCACTCTTATATTGGACAAATTTGTCAATAGCTTCATCCTTACTTTGAGGAGATACACATAACAAAATTTTGTACTATCATCAACAAAAGTAATGAAGTATTTATTTCCACCACGAGTTTGTACACCTTTTAAATCACATATATCACTGTGAATTAGATCAAGTGGTTCACTATTTCTTTCAATAGTTCGAAAAGATGATCTCGTTAGTTTTGCCTCAACACAAGTTTCACATTTGTGTTGTTTCTCAATTTGGAATGCAGAAATGCTTTTCATGTTAATTAATCTACGAATTGTATCATAATTAACGTGTCCAAGTCTACCATGCCATAAACAAGAAGACTCAAGCAAGTAAGCAAAAGTATTAACTTTATTCATCACGGGCTTAATAACAATTACATTTAGTTTGAACAAACCATTACAAACATAACCTTTGCCAACAAACATTCCACTCTTTGACAAAACCACCTTATCTGACTCGAAGACAATGCGGAAACCATGCTTGTTAAGAAGCGACCCGGACACCAAGTTCTTGCGAATATCCGGTACATACAGCACATTGTTCAGAGTCAGTTCTTTTCCAGATGTCATCTTCAGAACAACTTTCCCTTGACCCTTGATTTCAGAAGTAGCGGAATTTCCCATTAATAGCTTTTCCCCATTCATAGATTCATCAAGACTAGCAAACATCTCCTTGTCGGAGCAAACATGGCGAGTGGCACCAATGTCGATCCACCATTCCCTTGGGTTAGAACCCACCAGATTAACTTCTGATATTACAGCACAGAGATTCATGTTCGAAACCTCTTGAGATATGTTCTCCACCATATTCACCTCTCGGTTTCTCTTTGGCTTCTTACATTCAGATGCTTTGTGACCCATGCCATAACAGTTATAGCATTTTCCAGAAAACTTCTTCTTTGAAACACCTCCTTTAGGTCTAAGGTTCAACTTTTTGTTGGAGGGAGATAAGTTTCTCTTTTTCGAGCTTTGGCCATGCTCTACAACATTTGCCTTAGCGGCAACAGGAGAAAACAATCGTCTTTCCGAACTCTTGTTGTCTTCCTCGATGCGAAGTCTAACAATGAGCAATTCAACGTTCATCTCCTTTCGCTTGTGTTTCAAGTAGTTTTTGAAATCCTTCCAAGCTGGTGGTAGGTTCTCAACAATAGCAGCCACTTGGAATGATTCGCTCAAAGTCATCCCCTCACCGTGAATCTCGTGAAGAATCACTTGGAGTTCTTGAACATGGCTGATAACCGGCTTTGAATCCACCATTTTAAAATCCAGAAAGCGGCCTACAAGAAACTTCTTGGCCCCGGCATCCTCGGTTTTGTACTTTCTGTCAAGGGATTCCCATAGCTCGTTGGCTGTCTTCTTTTCACAGTACACATTGTACAGCGAGTCGGTCAATCCATTCAGCACATAATTTCGGCATAGTAAATCAGAATGATTCCAAGCCTCCAGTGCACTGACGGATTCAACATCTCCCTCACCCTCTTCAGGTTAGGAGCCTCCTCGAATAGGAATCTAGCCAGATTCAGTGTTGTCAAGTAAAACAACATTTTCTGCTGCCACCTCTTGAAGTCCACACCAGTGAACTTCTCAGGATTTTCACCGTGGCTGGCTGGGACATTAACCGCAGCAGCACGTGGGTTAGCATGAGGGACAACTTGCGGCACAACATGACCAGTTTCCCTTAGCACGTTGGTTTCAGTAGCCATATCTGAACTTTAAAAATCACGTAATGAGTAAAATCTGTTTTAAGTTTGTTGTTCAAAGTATATGGAAGAAACAGAACAGATAGCTATGTGTAAAACCAGCAAATCAATGTAGTTAATCAAAACAGTAGTACAATAAATCAAACTGAGGCCTGTAGCTTATACAGTTTCCTTAAAACAGATTCGCCCCCTCCGGTATGTGCTCCGAGGATTCAGCGGACGTCTGTTTTCCAGGATACAACGGGCAAACCAGCAGAGTTGCAGCACAAAGCACTATGCTAGCGAACAACATCAGTACCTGAACTTTATCAGTGAATAGAGCAGAAGCAGTACTGTAGCAGCAGAAGCAGTACTGTAGCAGAACAGAAGTACTGTAGCAGATGCAGTACTGTAGCAGAACCAGAAGGACTGTAGCGAAAGCAGAAGTATTGTAGCAGAATGCAGAAGTACTGTAGCAGAACGCAGAAGTATAGTGAGGAGAAAGTGGATTTTCGGTGGGTGTTTTCTAGGTTAGGCACATCCTCTATTTATACTTGTCAATACCATCCATACGAAAGGCCAAAAGTTGCCTTAAAGATGGTAGATGAATCACTAACAGTTGGGGAGATGAAGCACCAACAGTCAGACCATGCGAAAGGTCTCAAGGGCATGTGAAAGGTCTCAACTGGAAAAAAAAAAACAAAACAAAACAAAAGACGGCATAGACTGCTAGGCGATTTTTGCCTTGATCGGTCTCGGTCCGACATTCGACGCACCCAGGTCGCGCTCGTACGCTTGCACACAAGTCAAGCCTTTTTCCACTGCAAATCGGGCCCATGATTTGCACCCCCCTGCGCCTGTATGTGTGAGAGAGAGCCTCTTGACCAATCATTGTTACACCTCCCTAAAGTGTAACACTATATAAACTTATCTATACCACTTCATTTTTCCAATGTGGGACAAACCCACCTTTCAAATTTCCATTCACACACATGGAAAGCACATAAGCCTAAAAGCCCATAATTTCAATCCAACAATTATTAGGGTAAAAATTACGGACAAGATAAAAAGAATTCTACTATAATATTTTTATGGTGTACAACACACTCACTCTGTTTCCAAAGAAAACACCCACTCTCTTAATACAGAAGAAGAAAATATTCACAAATATTATAGAAATAAGCACTCAAATATGCCAACCCACGTTTTATAAACGTTTTTGCCACCAACCGTAATAAATATAGTCTGCCACCTATTGCCGACACTTCCTCCCCCTATCGAAAAAATCTTGCTCTTCCATCCCTGTAATTTCCGCCACACTTTCTCCCGTAATCCATCGAAAATCCTTTGTTTATTTCTGCCAGAAAAGCTGGAAGTCCCAAGTATGCTTCATAAGATTCATTATGAAGTATCGAAGTGGTCCATTGCGGGTGCCTCGGACCACAAATATCCTCATGAATTCTCTCCAATAAGTTGGAATTTCAACAACCACCTTTGTTGGAAGATCTTATAATTAATTTGTATTGTGATAAACTCATGTAAAATAATTTTCTGGTTCTTAAAAGATGTCAAAGAAGATTATTTATTATTCTACGCATCAAATTTGTCTCCGTGTGACCAAGTAACTCATGCCATAATAAGTAACTTTTGTTGTCACCAAACCTTTGGTTTGTGACTGTGTTTGCCTCAATTAATTTTATTATTGTGTTATACATCTCATAATGAAGTACACATAATCTTTCTTCTATATGCTTCTGACAGGATATAATATATGTAATGCAAAGATATTCAAAGTTGTTTTCATACAATGTTTTAAAATGATATCCATTATGACGGATGTCTTTAAAGATAAACAAATTTCTATTAGATTTGATAGCATAAAGTGTATTTGCAATTTATAGACTTGTCTCATTTGGTAAAATGATTTTTGTTTTTTCATGATTTTCAATAATTTTTTATTCACCCGATATTGTTATATATAACATTATTTTCCGCCAATGTTAATTCCAAAAAATATTTTTTACTTTAAAATATGGTGTGAGTTGTTGTCACTGTCTTCTAAACATTTGTTTTGATATTCCATCATTAATCTAAAAATAAATTCATAATTAAACAAGTTATAACTTAATTATATGCAAGAACAACCACATATTACCAATTTCGTTAAACAAACTTGATCTTTCGTAGCTCAAATAATAATTCCTTTTGAGCATAGAGAATAAACGAAGTATGATATTGCTTATGAAATTTGGTGTAGACGGGAAAAACCGGTTAATTATTAAACAATAATATTGAATCTCAAGAAAGACAAGTGTATATATAATTTAAGCAACAAAATAAAGATAATGAAAAGGTCATAAAATTAAGGTTATATACAAATCGATGGTTGAAAAATCGTAGAGGCCATAAAATATGGCAAGTGTATGACACATGTTCATGCAGGAAAAAAGAGAGAATTTGTTATCAAGTACAATGTCGAGATTAAAAAAATATGCCTTATTATCATTACTTTAATGGAGGATGTGAACATCGTAGACGATTGAAGAATAAGTTTATGTTAAGATGAACTTGTTTTTATTAAGCTAAAAATGATAGTTATTAGTCAAAGCGTAATTTTATTTATTTTTTATATTTGTGACAGTGCATAGTGCACATACGTGAGAGTTAATGAGTCTAGTTGTTAGGCTTATGAGTCTGGATAGGTGTGTCTATCTGCTGGTGTTGTCTCATACCCCTTAGAGATCAGTCTTATCATTTTCTTACTGTCGGCCCTGCCACCAACAGAAACAATATTACCCGTTAAGATCATGTATTATTCTTTTACGGCTCACCTAGCCAATCAGATCAAGTGGCGCAACGTCAGAAGGTTAATGCACGAGAACTTCTCAGGAGGTCATTTATGATAGTACTACTCTCACTTATACACGCTTAACCCAACATCCTCCAAAACGCATATAAATATGCTTCTCGAGAGACTTGAACTCATGCCTCGCTCTGATACCAATTGTTGGAATGAGAGCTTGCCACTTTACCAAATATTATAGTTTGTGGTAATAGTGCAACTCAAATAATTTAAACTGCATAACAATACAAACGTCATGGTTCGATCGCTCTACCCAGTAAAGACAATTCTTGTACCTCAACAATATCCATAAAAAATAAACAAGTTAAATGGCATAACAAATAATGCAAGAATAATACGTATTACCGATTTTACTATGTAATTTTGAACTTTCATGGACCTATGATCATAAATAATTTACCAACGAAAATAAAAAGGAATGTAAATACTAAACAATTATGTCAAGATATGATAAGAAAGATTAAATCAAAACAAGAATATATTTGTAATTCCTACTGAATCAATATTCTTCAAAAATATTGACAAATTTTAAATCTTGGATCGACATTTTTCATGAATATTGATTTATGTCAGATATTAGATCAATATTCTTCATTAATATTGATTAATCTTATATCTTATATCAATATTCTATATTAATACTGATAAATCTTATATATTATATTATCATTTTTTTAAGAATTTTACAAATCTCGAAAGATATGAATAATATTGATAGACCGTAGAACATTGATCAATATGATAAATCTTATAATATTATATTTTTTCACATATCTTTCAATATTATCAACATAAAATCGTGTTGTGCTATTTCAAGAGCAACAAAATAAAACTAAAAAATGTTCTTATTCAAGAGCATCAATATAAATATAGAATTTGTGCTACTTCAAAAGCATCAATATTAAATCTAGATATTGTGTTACTTCAAGAGCATTAGTATAAAATTAGAAGCATAAATATAAAATCGATTTTTTATGTTACTTCGAGAACATCAATATTAAATTTAAATATTGTGCTACTTTAGGAACATTAACATAAAATTAAAAGCATTAATATACAATTAAAATTTTTTTATTTCGAGAACATCGATATAAAATCTAAATATTATACTTCTTCGAGAGCACACACACAAAGACTAACGATAAAATTATTTATGAATTTATACCTTAAAGAAGTACACTTGTATTGATAACATGTCATAAATTAACATCTAACGAGATAAAAAGAAAGAATATAATAAAATATGAATGAATATAATGAATTTCATATCAATCAAACAACCATATTTATAACAATTTATTTTATTTTATTTGAAATTTGTCACACGTATATATAATTGTAAAGGGCACCATTTGATCCCTAACGTGTCACTCTTTTTTTTTAAAAAAAAAAAAAACCCTAACGTGTCACTTTTAATCTTTAAAAATAACCTAATTATTTCAGATCCAACATAATTAAAAAAAAAACCATAACGTGTCATCCCGCTTTGGAAATTATTTTTCATTAGCATTTAACCTTCAATTAAAATTAAACTTCAACAAAATTTATGTAGTATCTCAATATAATTCACTTTTTCTCAATATTATTTTGGAGGTACGTTTATAAATTTTAAATGTACTTTTATTTTTTTTAAAAATTAATTGAATATACCGTAGATATGAATTTCTATGAAGGCGGAAACTAATTGAGAAATTTTGAATATGACATTTTCTTTCATATGTATATAAAAAATATACAAAAAAATTTATGAGACAATTTCACAAGTCAGTTTTATGAGATATATATCTTCAACTTAATCCAAGTCATGAAAAATTATTATTTTTTATTTCAAAATTTTTATTTTTTATGATAGATATAGACTGAGTCAATCCATATCATGGATATAGATTCGTGAGACGATTTCACAAAAAAAAATTTCTATAAAAAATAACATATGTTTGTTAAAATAATATAATATAATGGATCACGTTATATAATTTTTACATAGAATTTTTTTTAAATTAAATATAATGGAAGTTTTAGAATTTTTAATGTCCCGATATAATTGGGAAGGAAAAAAAAAGAGAAAAAGATAGCGAGAGGGGCATTGATTGTTGGTCCCACGTGATAATTTGAGATAATAAACCCAAAAATAAAGAATAAACTGGACACTGAGATTTACGTGAAAAACCCTTAAAAATTATTAGGGTAAAAATCACGGGCAAGATAAAAAGAATTCCACTATAATATTTTGTGATGTACAACTCACTCACGGTGTTTCCAAAGAGAACACATACTCTCTTAATACAGGAGAACAAAACACCTCACACATATTATAGAACTAAGCACTCAAATACTATAAGATTATAGAAAACTCGAAAAGGGATGATATGAAATGAGGGGAGAGAGCTCTATTTATAGAGTTCCTGTCAGTGTGAAGACGCGTTAAAAACGCGTTATTTCCGTCTTACTTTCGTGCGCCTTATTTTGACAATTATAAGCCAACATTTGCATCCCACGCTTTTTTATTCAACGAATTCAACCAATTCACCCGACATGCAATAAATGCTCCTGCCGACATTGATTAAGGAATGAACAGACGGGTTCATTCGATGCTGGCTGTAAAGACATTGCCCTGAACCAGCCGATGGATGACATGTTGCAATCCCAATTTCAACTCATGGTTTGAATTAAAAAAAAAAAAAACTATTGACACGTGGCAAAATTTGATTGGGTCAGGGCAATGCCCACAAAGGTAGCATCGAATATTCCGAAGAGACGGGAGAGATCGATGAAAAGGTGTAAACGAATCAAATCAAATCGAATATTAATAAAAAAAATTAAGGCTAGAATTCAACTTGAATAAAGTCTATTCGAATTCGAACTCAATTCGAAATTCAGAATTTTTAATTTTTTTTGTTCAAATTCAGCTCGAACGTGAAACCTTCGTACCTATTTGCGAGCTATTGTTCTGATAGTAGAGTTCGAGAATGAAAGTTCGAAAGTTCAAAAAATCCAAAAAAACTTGAAATGTATATATATTTAATATATAATTATATTAATAAAATATTAAGGCTCATGAGTGACTCGAAAATTATTGAATAAAATAATTTTGGCCTAAGTTTATCTCGAAAAAAATTTGAAAATATTCAGCTCAAATTCTATAAATTCAAAACAAATCAAATATTTATTCATTGAACTCGAAAAATTTACGAACTGACTCAATTCGTTGATCGCTACGAGTTATGACCGTACCAACACGCAGAGACGGCGTTGACTGAATTTAAAAAAGGAAAGAAGAAAAGTCGGGAAGCACGAGAGCTGTCTACGGTTATTAAATTAAATCGATTAAATATATAACTATGCGGGTGCGAATTTGCGTTACGGAGACGACGACTGGGCCGGACAAAGCTTGCCGCTACCTGGTGCCACCCCCTGCTTCGACAGGACAAATAGTCACAATTGCCGTTGGAAAGTGTCGCAATTACTTTTTCAATCCATAATTCGGATCGGCGGTTTCAATTGGGAAGGTAAAAAGTAAAGCATACGTTCTTCCTCGGTCAGTCAATTGGGCTTTTGAAGGCCTTCTTTATCTACCCTAATTTTCGTTTACGTAGTTTAATTCATGGTCGCCTGTACAATAGCTCATTTTCTCGTGTGATTTTTGATTCGAAGGATATCCTCACTTATATTGTTTTCGAGGTCCCGAATTTTTGGACTGATGAATATGTTGGAGTTAATATCTTAGGACTAACTATTTCAAAGTACTGTTAGAATAAATACCAATAATTCAGGATTGTTTGTTTCTTGACTTTTTCAATAGCCGTGGCCCTCAAATAAATTTGTGGACTGTTTTTTCTCTCCTTTCAGTTAGAGTTGTATGACTATATAAGCCTTGTTATCAATAAAATCCATGAGGAATTTGCTTACATTTCCGTAACATTTCTATTAAGCCTTACAAATTGGTATCAGAGCCTCGTTGAGAGGCCTGACCGTGAGATTTCCGAGTGTGGTTAGGAACTGCAGTATCCTAATCTAAGAGAGCAAAACACTTGAGAGTAAGAGTGAAACACTTAGGGAGTGATTGAGAAATGGCAGCAGAAGGAAACATTGGTTTTGCTCAACCTAGCATTCCTAAGTTCGATGGAGATTATGACCACTGGAGTATGCTGATGGAAAACTTTTTGCGATCTAAGGAATACTGGAATCTCATCGAAATTGGTTACTCTGAACCTGGAGAAACAGAAGTTTTGACAGCCGCACAGAAAAAGACATTGGATGATCTTAAGCTCAAGGATTTAAAGGTGAAAAACTATCTCTTTCAGTCAATTGACAAGTTAATTTTGAAAACCATCCTTCAAAAGGACACGTCCAAACAAATTTGGGAGTCAATGAAGAGAAAGTTTCAAGGAAATGCAAGGGTTCAACGTGCACAACTCCAGGCACTTCGTCGAGATTTTGAAATTCTAGAAATGCAGGTTGGAGAATCGGTTTCCGACTACTTCTCAAGAGTGATGCTGGTTGCTAATAACATGAGAAACTATGGAGAAGACATGCCAGATGTCAAAGTGGTGGAGAAAATTCTACGGTCCTTAACAGAACAGTTCAACTACATTGTATGTTCTATTGAGGAGTCAAAGGACATGGATTCTCTCACTGTTGATGAGCTGCAGAGCTCCTTGATTGTGCATGAACAGAAGTTTCGAAGGAGAAATGGAGAAGATCATGTTTTGAAAGTAAGTACGGGGGAGAAGTTTCCTACACGTTGAAGAGGTAGAAGCACATTTAGAGGACGAGGTAGAGGAAGAGGAAGACAAAGTTTCGATCGAGCCACGATTGAATGCTATAAATGTCACAAACTCGGTCATTATCAATATGAATGTCCTGCCTTGGACAAGGAGGCAAATTATGCTGAGTTAGATGAACAAGAAGAGCTCTTGTTGATGTCATATGTAGAGATGAACAACGCAAAAAAGGAAGAGGTCTGGTTCTTGGACTCGGGATGCTCAAATCACATGTGTGGAGATAAATCAGTATTTCATGAGATGGATGACACCTTTAGACATGTGGTAAAACTTGGAAATGACACTAAAATGAATGTACTCGGAAAGGGAAGTGTGAAGTTGATGGTGTGTGGAGTAACTCATGTAGTCACTGAAGTTTATTATATACCTGAACTCAAGAATAATCTTTTGAGTATAGGTCAACTACAGGGGAGAGGCTTGACCATACTATTTCAATCAGGAATGTGTCGAATATATCATCCTCAAAAGGGTCTGATTATTCAGACAAACATGACAGCAAATAGAATGTTCGTTTTGTTGTCTCAAAAGGAATCATGCTTCAACACCACAACACAAGACACAACTCACCTATGGCATTGTAGATATGCTCATCTCAGCCACAAGGGACTAACTCTGTTGCAATCAAAAGGTATGGTTACTGGACTACCCCAATTACCAGTTTCCTCTGTTGTGTGTTCCGATTGCATGAAGGGCAAACAACATCGTGATCCAATTCCAAAGAAAAGCAAGTGGAGAGCAACTCAGAAATTACAATTGATTCATGCAGACATCTGTGGCCCTATTACTCCTGCTTCCAACAGTAAAAGGAGGTACATATTATGCTTCATAGATGATTTCTCTAGAAAAGCATGGATATATTTTTTATTAGAAAAATCAGAAGCATTTTATCTCTTCAAGTGTTTCAAAGTGTTTGTGGAAAAGGAAACTGGTTTGCCTATTAAGTGTTTGCGTACAGATAGGGGAGGAGAATTTAACTCTATGGATTTTAACGAATTTTGCAAGCAGAATGGGATAAGAAGGCAGTTAACTATGGCTTACACTCCGCAGCAAAATGGAGTAGCCGAACGCAAGAATCGAACGATAATGAACCTTGTGAGATCAATGTTATCAGAAAAAAAGATGCCTAAGACTTTCTGGCCTGAAGCAGTGAGATGGGCAGTGTATGTTTTGAACCGATCACCTACACTAGCTGTTAAGGAAATGACTCCAGAAGAGGCTTGGAGTGGAGAAAAACCATCAGTGGAGCACTTCAAAGTATTTGGATGTATTGGACATGTCCATATTCCAGATGCTAAGAGGACGAAACTCGAAGATAAGAGTATGAAATGTGTACTTCTTGGTATTAGTGATGAGTCAAAAGGGTACAGATTGTATGATCCTATTACAAAAAAAATCATTTTGAGTCGAGATGTGTTTTTTGAAGAAGAAAGTCAATGGAATTGGGATGCAGGCTACGAAAAGGACCTGTCAATAGATTTAGAATGGAAAGATAGTGAAAGTACTACCCATGATGAAGAAGAATGTGAAGAAAATACAGAAGAGGAAGAAGCTGAATTTGATGAAACCGAAGATGCACATGTTTCCTCAAGTACCAGTGATGAAGTAGGCATGAATGCTAGGGAGAACAGAATTAGACATCCTCCCATGTGGATGAGAGACTATGTTTCAGGTGAAGGTCTATTAGAAGAAATGAATATGGCACTTATTGTATCTTCAGATCCAGTGAATTTCGAGGAAGCTGTGGAAAGTCTGAAATGGAGATTGGCCATGGATGAAGAAATTAATTCTATTGAAAAAAATCAAACATGGAAGTTAGTAGATTTACCAGCTGGGGCAAAAAGAATAGGAGTGAAATGGGTCTACAAAACTAAACTGAATGAACTCGGAGAAGTTGACAAATACAAAGCAAGGTTGGTGGTTAAAGGTTATTCCCAACAACATGGAGTAGATTATACAGAGGTGTACGCACCTGTAGCAAGAATGGACACTGTGAGGATGATCATAGCACTTGCTGCAAACAAAGGCTGGAAGCTTTACCAACTAGATGTCAAATCTGCATTTTTATATGGAGAGCTAAGCGAGGAAGTTTATGTGGAGCAACCGAAGGGGTACGAAAAGAAGGGAAATGAGCAGAAAGTGTACAAGCTGTATAAGGCGCTTTACGGACTAAAACAAGCTCCAAGAGCTTGGTTTAGTCGGATTGAATCTTATTTCATTAAGGAGGGCTTTCAAGCAAGTCACAGTGAACACACTTTATTTATCAAACGAAGCAATGAAGGTAAGATTCTCATTGTGAGTATTTATGTTGATGATCTTTTGTTCACTGGTAATGATGCAGATATGATAATTGAATTCAAATGTTCAATGAAGAAAGAGTTTGATATGACTGACTTAGGAAAAATGAGATTTTTCCTTGGAATAGAAGTTCTACAGAAGACAGAAGGCATTTTTATTTGTCAAAGGAAATATGCAGCAGAAGTGTTGGATCGTTTTGGGATGAAGGAAAGCAATGCAGTCTGTAATCCCATGGTTCCGGGGTATAAATTATGCAGAGATGAGAAAGGAGTCAAAGTGGATGAGACTTATTTCAAACAGATTGTGGGAAGCCTCATGTATCTCACAGCCACACGACCTGATCTCATGTTTGTTGTAAGTCTGATTAGTCGATTTATGGCCAATCCAACTGAGTTGCACTTCCAAGCAGCAAAAAGGACCTTAAGGTATTTGAAAGGAACCATGAATTATGGAATCTTCTACAAGAAGGGAGGAGCAGAAAACTTGTTGGCTTTCACAGATAGTGATTATGCAGGAGATATGGAAGATCGTAAAAGTACTTCTGGCTACGTGTTTATGATGAGTGAGGGTGCAGTAGCTTGGTCATCTAGAAAGCAGCCCATTGTCACTTTATCAACTACTGAGGCGGAGTTTGTGGCAGCAGCAGCTTGTGCATGCCAAGCTGTTTGGATGAGGAATGTTTTGAAAGAACTTGGTTATCTACAAGAAGAAAGCACCATGGTGATGTGTGACAACAATTCTGCCATCAAGTTATCCAAAAATCCAGTCTTACATGGTCGGTCCAAACACATAGATGTGCGATTTCACTTTCTCAGAGATCTTACAAAGGAAGGAGTTGTTGATCTGGTTTATTGTGGAACTCAAAATCAAGTTGCTGATCTGATGACAAAGCCGCTAAAATTGGGAGATTTCCAAAAGTTCCGTGAAGAACTTGGAGTGTGCACTGTTCCTGAGATGAACTAATTGCATTATCAATAACAATAAGTTCAAGGGAGGAATTGTTGGAGTTAATATCTTAGGACTAACTATTTCAAAGTACTGTTAGAATAAATACCAATAATTCAGGATTGTTTGTTTCTTGACTTTTTCAATAGCCGTGGCCCTCAAATAAATTTGTGGACTGTTTTTTCTCTCCTTTCAGTTAGAGTTGTATGACTATATAAGCCTTGTTATCAATAAAATCCATGAGGAATTTGCTTACATTTCCGTAACATTTCTATTAAGCCTTACAGAATATATGAAAAATTGGTTGAATTTCGAAATTCAACGCAGCTTCTCATGCATCTATTAATTTATATAAAAACTTGATGGTATTTATTTACATTTCGAGGCTTTTTGGCTGCTCCGTTGCCATCTGTGTAACTGTGTTCCTGAATTGAGGTTATTTACTAATATAGACATGACAAACAGAATCCTATTTATTTGAGATCAATTCAGCATTTGGCATATTTTGTTTTCCGGAATTATGCACGGTGTTCAATTTTTAGATACACCGAAGTTGTCAGATTTGCTGTTGTTATCTTCTCTTTTGTTTTGTGGTACTTTGAAGTTGCTTGTGCTAGTACCAAATGATTTAAATTTGAGTCTTTCAGACAATTTTATTGTCAAACAACTTCTAAAGAATGAAATAATTTTTGCTCCTTGGCATTCGACCCTCCAAATTTGGTTGTTAGATGGTCGTTGAAAATTTACTTATAAATTTTGTTCCTCATGAAGTGTACATGATCATTACTTAGTAAAGCGGCTAATCAGCAGAAAACTCCCTATTTTTTTTTAATCATAGCAATGGCAGCTGCTGGAGACTCATGGGTGAGGGAGTATAATGAAGCAGTCAAACTTGCTGATGATATTAGCAAGATGATATCTGAAAGGAGTTCATTGCCAGTGACTGGGCCGGAGGCACAGCACCATTCGTCTGCAATTCGGAGGAAAATTACTATATTAGCAACCAGACTGGACAGCTTACAGTCTCTTTTGTCAAAGCTTCCTGGAAAGCAATCTCTGTAAGATATATTAATTGAACTGCTTAATTTATCGAATTACAGAAATAATTACCATTAGATAAGAATCAGGAATCATTGTGGTGCCTATAACTTAGTCTTTTTAATTGAGACAGATCTGTAAATACTTGCTCAAAGAAGGAAAATAAACTATAGATGGTCAATAGCAAAGTCTTTAACCCTAGTATAATTGGTGAATTTAATTCATCGTGGTGCCTTTCGCTTAATCTTTTTCACATATAAGTTCAAATGTTCTTTTTGTGGCTCAGTGATACAAAGGGAAATGTAAGTTATTTAAAGAAAACATCTCTAAGCTCGTGGTTTCCTGCTGCATTATTTTTCTTCACAAAATGGAGAAATATATTATATGACCATTTTCTTGTTGTATGCTTATCCTTCTGCATCTCATTTATAGGACTGAGAAAGAAATGAATCGTCGCAAGGACATGGCTGCAAACTTGAGATCAAAAGTATACCAGATGGCTTCAACATTGAATATGTCCAACTTTGTAATTAGAGACAGCTTGCTTGGGCCGGAAATCAAGCCTGCTGATGCTATGACTAGAACAACTGGTCTAGACAACTCTGGCGTTGTCCATCTTCAGAGACAGATAATGAAAGGCTGGTTGCTGTGGCTTTAATCTTTAATTTTACTTGTTTTTTCCTTACCTTGATATAGCGTCTAGTATTGCTATGTTCCATCTTTATTTGTTTTATGCTTTTTCGTCTCTAGAACAAGATGAGGGTCTTGAGAAATTGGAGGAGACAGTATTAAGCACCAAGCATATTGCCTTGGCAGTTAACGAAGAGTTAGATCTGCATACCAGGCTAATAGTTAGTGCTCTTATTCTCCTCGGCATGTCTTGTCCACATACTTTGTCACATTTTGAATATCACGGTTAATTTATTATCTGTTTTTGATACTCAGGATAATCTTGACGAGCACGTTGAGATTACAGACTCCAGACTACAGGTGATATTTTTTCTACGAACATTTTATATATCCTTAATTAATAAATCCTTTATGCCTCGTTGTGTTAGTTTGAGGCATATTCCTTAGGATTATTTCAGGCCTATTTTTGAACATCAAGGCACAGTAGTGATATTGAAGATGATGATACTCAACATCAACGACTCTTGGAATTTTACCATAACAGAATAAGAAACTAATGTACTAGAAAGTCCCCCACTGAATTGAAAACAAGAGCGGTGGACTATAATACGAGTTCGTCTTTCAAAAGGATTCACATTATGACATACCACGCTTGGAGACGATTAAATATTTTTCTGAGATAAATAACGCATTTCTAGAAGAAACTTGGTTGGTCAAAGCTCTGTGATGATGTATGATTGATTGACATCTTAAACTTGTATTCTGGAGAGCACTTTCTGTGCATGAAGCTTCTGATTTTACCCGAATTTTCCTTTAAATTTTTTTGTAAGTCAAATTCAGCTGCGTTCATTTCTTCGTTTTTTTTTTCAATGGAACAGCGAGCTCAGACAATGCTTGCAAGATTGAATAAACGGACAAAGGGTGGCTGCTCCTGCTTAAGCTTATGTTTATCAGTTATTGGGATTGTTATTTTGATTGTTGTTATATATTTGCTGGTCAAGTATTTGTAATAATCTATATAAAACTGGATCAAATTGGTGGTTTCAAATCTCTTTGCGCCATAGATCGATCCACAATATTGCTCGAAAGCTTCGTAATTTCCATTTCATGGATTTCAGTTTTCCCTGCCTCGTACTCAACATACACTGAGTGACATGAGTTGGTTTGTGATATTTCCTTGTTATTTGATAATATGCAGCTCTCATTGTAGTTCAAACTATTGATATTGACAAGTCACGAGGTTTCTGTGTGATAAAATTGGTATCGTCTTGTAATTCATCCAGATACACATGGACCCTAAAGTTTTTAGGGGAAGGCTGGGTTAAAAAAGTTGATGTTTCCAAAAAAGCTCAAACTCAAATAATTTCTTCTTAGCTGGAAGTTTATGCACATGCACTTGGTCGCTGTATGAGGTACATTTTACCAGTCCATCGAACGAAAGTAAAACTGTTTAACATTTGTTGCAACTAGAGATGACAATCTGCTGGGTTTGAACTCAGAATGGAAGTATAACTGGTTTTTCGCACTTGTTGCGACTAGAGATGGCAATGGACTGGAAGGGCTTACCATTCAATCAGGTCCCAAGAAGATCCGAGGCAGGTCTTGGGATTCGATAAACCCGTCTGAGACGGGTAAGACGGGCATGACCAAGGTCAAGCTCCGACCGGTTCAACCAATTTCCCTAGTGACATCTACTTAATTTGCTGAATCGGTAAATTTTCTACTGATGTTTACGGAAGCAAAATTTTCATCTAAAATTGTTAACCAAGGCAAAATTTTCTTGATTGGTTTTTGTGATACGAACTTAAAACTTTTTGTGGCAAAATTTTTTTTAAAATGAAATTACTAGTTATCATTCTTAAGGGCCGTGGTATAAACAATCTTTGTATTTCATAAGGTTGTCATGTTTAAAAAGAATCCTAAAATTTCAGGGTTATGTTTATTTGAGTTAAAGTTTGGAAAAAATGTCAAGTGTAATTGGTTTGTTACAAAACTCGTTAATAATATAATACAAACTAAAAATCAAATAAAATTTTGGTTTGGTTTGTTTTTATCTTTGAACAAACTAATTTTTACAGTTTGAATTGATCACACTAACAATTTTTAAGGAGTACACTACTTGGTCCGAACTTAGCAACATTACCACGTTGCTTTAATTGGAGTTTACAAGACGTGAAACTTTATTATCTATGGGCCACTCGGCCCATTCCGGTATTCGGCCCATATCGAACCCCGAAATCGAATCCATCGGAAATCTGAAGCCAAGCCCAAGCTCTGAAATGTACCTATTTCCCCTGTTTTTCAGAGCCTAAACGTTCTCTATAAACTGAAATTCAGTTTGATGTGGACAAAAGCTATTTACTAATATGTGTGTGTTTATCATTTATTGGTTTCGTAATCGAAATTTTTGTGGAAATTTATGAACTTGAAAATGAGCATAGTACAAAAAGAATCGATAGAAGTGATTGCATAGAGCCTAGGCATTACCAATTTATCCCCAGACGTATTTCCAGCTCTTGCTGCTGATGTCGAGTATCGAGTTCGAGAAATCATGCAGGTCTGTTAATTCCTATAGATTTGCTTTCTTTGGTGTGCATCAGTTTATTGTTTTGGAATTTCTGATTCTGCTGAATTTACGTATCTTTTTTTTGCTGAATATGGTGCAGGAATCTATCAAATGCATGCGACATTCGAGAAGAACTACTTTAACAACAGATGACATTGATAGTGCGCTTGGCTTAAGAAACGTTGAGGTGGTATTTTTTTTTTCCTAACTCGCATTACTATTATGCAGTTGCTGATACCTCTTACTTTTGATTCTTTGTTATGAAGCTGTATTATATGACAATTTGAATTGTTGTGGTTTACTATGTTAGAAATGAGCAATCTTGGTTACGAACCTTGTTGGATTTGATATTTTGTTAATTATACAGCCACTCCATGATTTTCTGGTCTATAAGGTTTTAGGTTAGCAATCTTGGTTATGGGCGTTGTTGGTAATGATATTGATGTTTATACGAATACAGCCGATATATGGGTTTGCTTCTGGAGATCCTTCGCGATTCAAGAGGGCTGCTGGACACAAGGATTTGTTTTATATTGAAGAGAAGGAACTGGAATTTAAGGAGGTACGGTGGTTTTGACTTTTGGCGTTATACTATTTTAATTGAAAGCTTTAGCATTGGCATTTAGTATAGTGTTTTTTGTGAATATGTTTTAGGTGGTTGAAGCTCCTCTGCCGAAAGCACCGCTAGATACTGCAGTAGTCACTCATTGGTTGGCTATTGAAGGAGTTCAGCCTGCAATTCCCGAAAATCCTCCTCCTATGTCTATTCAATGTATGTACTGTGATTTCTATTTACCTATATCTGTTGCTCACAGTTTATGAACTAAGAATGATGATATATGATATCTTCTCATTTTCTGGACAAATTAGTTTAAGAACTTGGCAGCTGGCTTAGTGTTCAAATCTTGCAGGACACTTTATGTCATTTGACCCACAACTGTTGTCATGATTATGATTTACTTGCTTAAATCATCTTTGGCAGCACTTGCAATGCCTTCAGATAACACAAAGAACGACTACAAGGAGGATGGGTTACCTGTAGACATTAAATTACCGGTCAAGCATGTTCTTTCGCGAGAGCTTCAGGTAAGGCAATGGTGTTTTGTGCATTCCTCTTCAGCCTTCGAAGAATGTATTTTAATTGTCAGGTAATGGTTTTTTGGGTGGTGCTGCAGCTTTATTTTGCGAAAATTTCTGAGCTTACTGTCACTAGATCCGACTCCACCCTGTTCAAAGAAGCATTAGTGAGCTTGGCAACTGACTCAGGACTCCACCCTTTAGTGCCTTACTTTACATTCTTTGTTGCTGACGAGGTTATCATAAGTGATATTCAATTTGTTCTTCTTTTTTCCCTTTCTTATCTGGACTGGTTTACGATGATACAGGATGATGACCATCAATCTTCTATCATGACAGGTTTCTCAGAATTTGAACAATTCTTCTATTCTTTTTGCTTTGATGTGCCTTGTATGGAGCCTTCTTCGAAATCAACATATACACATCGAGCCATATGTGAGTTGTTATTTTTTTGGTAAATTCCTCTTATCTGTGTATTTGCATTCCTGTTTTCTGAAATTGCTTGTCATAGGTTTTCTTCATTTTACATTTGTATATTTATGTATTGTAGAACCATTCAGTCCCTGCATTAGTCCACTTTTGTGGTGTGTTACGATGTAGATGTATCAGTTGGATGCAGTTGAACTCTTGCTTGTGCTCTGTATTCTGTTAATTCAAATCTTAGTTGCCTTATTGCTATTGGATTAATTTAAGATCATCCAATGGGATATTAAATTTTGACAAACTGTTTGAATGGCAAACTGGTTTCTTTATACTAGGCCCATTGGGACTTGACTTCTAATTTAATTTAGCTGCGAAAAGAACCAGTTGTTTAATTTGGTGACAAGAAGAGAGAATAGTTGATTCAGATGTTACCATTCTGTTCTTGCACCATTTCATTTTGCATACTTGATATCCATCACAATGTTTTTTTATTATTCCAAAACATAAAGGTTGATGTTGTCATTTGAGCGAATTGGTTTTATTTTGAAATGTTTATGCTAGTGTGCTTGAAATTCATGTGTTAAGTGCCTATTGCTTATGTCTGCGTTTTTTATCCATTAGCTGCACCAATTGATGCCATCGGTGATGACATGCCTGGTTGCAAAAAGGCTAGGAAATAAATTTTCTGACAACCACTGGAGTCTTAGAAATTTCACAGCTATCCTGGTGGCTTCAATCTGCAAGAGGTTGGAATCTTCATATTTACCAGCCTTTGTTGACTACATGAAAAAAATATGAGTTTTTATCATATTTTACTATCTGTTATAGGTGAAGGCTTCCATGTCCTCGGGGTGTCCTAAGGAGAAAAATCTGATCTTAATTTACTTTGTTTAGCTTAAGGCGCTCTTATATTCCTTGTAACTGTGCATTTGCAGATTCGGTCATGTTTACCACAATCTCCAGCCACGTGTGACCAGGACGTTACTTCATGCTTTTTTGGACCCATCAAAAGCTTTGCCTCAACATTATGGTGCCATTCAAGGGCTATCAGCCCTTGGACCTAATGTGGTATATTCCTGCTTCCGTCTTTCTGTTGCTTTTTCTGCAGCCTCAGTCTTTTATTAGTCAGAGTGCTTAACAATGTCTAAACTTCTGTTAGGTTCGTTTGCTCGTGCTTCCCAATCTTGAGCCCTACTTACGACTGCTGGAGCCAGAAATGCAACTTGAGAAGCAAAAGAATGAAATTAAGAGGCATGAAGCCTGGTTGGTATACGGTGCCCTAATGGTAAGATATTATGCTGACTACATCTGCTAGATATGGTTTGTTTTACTCCACAATTATCATGTAAAATGATTGTCGGAAACAAATTAAAGATGAAACAAGAAGATTAACTTATATTCATATGCTTTTGTCATTTGGAGTGAACTTTTTACTGCTGGGTTGTTTTTAATTGGTTATTTGAGAGATCGGTTGGTGTTAAATTGTGGATTGCCCTTGCAGGTGGTAAACAATTTACCTCCATCATCATATAAGCATGTACCTTAACCTTAAACAACTTAAGTTTGAAGGGACTTTTTGATCATTTGAGACTGTATTATAACATGTTTTATGGTATTTTTATTGTGGGGTGCAGTTAACTGGTTAGGATAGTCACAGGTAGGCAATCGGGGTTGGTAGCCATATTTTTATGAAGACAGTTTGTTTGACCATGTGTGATACGTTATTACTACTGACACATTTCTTTTAGGTCCCTTGCGTTGGAGAGTGTCTATAGTTATTATTTATGTATATTAGCTGGAAGTAATTCCTTTCTTCCGTACCATATCAAATAGACAGGCTTAAAAGCATTTTTCTTGGTTGATTGTAGTAGAAGAATTTTCTCCTTGCATTCCTCAAGCCTAATTTCCCAAAAATCGTGAGATCTAGTCCAAGGCTGAAGATTTAGAGAACATAATTTGGGCTAATAAAAATTATGTTATATGGTGTTTATGTGTAATTTTTCTTTGTTTCGTCAAGAGATGGCCTGAATTGACTTATTTTTTTTGTCATGTCTACTTATCCAGAACAAGCCTCAGTCCATTCCCAACTAAATTTGCTAGATCAATATGCAACTCTTTAGTGTTGTTATTTATTGTTGAATTGGTTATATGCCAACCATTTTTATTAGAAAAGAATACAACCGCAAGGCAGAGTTGGTGTTACTAGCTCCATCTTATGCGGTTAATGTTTCTGTTTTTCTTTGTGAAATTAGTTTTGACTGACGACACACCACACTTCTCAGCGGGCAGCTGGTTTGTGCTTGTATTATCGCCTGAAGATGTTGCCCTTTGTTTTCTCTATACTGCCACGTACTGTCTCGAGTAATGCAAAAGTTGAGACTACAATGTCAAGTAAGAATCTTTTACTATTCTCTTCGAATTTTTTTTATCATGACATCGGGGTGGGGGATTTTTTTTTGCCTTTACATTGGCTAACGCACGGGGGAGAGGGTTATGTTACTTCACCCAAGTGGCAGCGGCGATTTCCTTTGTTTTTGCTCCTTCTATATAGTTGAAATTAGAACATCAGGGTGGGGGATTTTTTTGCTTTTACATCGGTCACACATGGGGAAGAGGGTTATGTTACTTCACCCAAGTGGCGGCGGCGATTTCCTTCGTTTTTGCTCCTTCTATATTGTTGACATTAGAAACATGGTGCAAGAGAGTATAAGGATGCTTAGAATCTAATTCCATGGGACAACAACTAGTATAAAACAATAATAATAGCAACTGATAGTTTTCGCTTCTTAGATACAATATTGGATGAGTGCATGGAAAATCATTGGACTAACTCATTGATGCTCTTATATTGGCAAGTTTTGCGTTCACAGCTTAATTGTACCTTGTATCGGTCACAAGACTAACCCTTTTATCTATATCTTCATGTGTGCAAAGATAAACGTAAAGCAGGCATTTATAACACAATGCATCAGCCACCAGCAAAGAAATTAATGACAGATAGCTCCATGACCAGTGGGGTCATACAAGCAAATTTAGTCCCAGTGGACATGCCAGGAGCAGGTGGTGCATATCCGGCAAATATCCGAGCAGGCGATACTAATTTACAGTGTTCACGTCCATTAGCCAGAAAGGAAATAGGTGTTGGTCAAACGGTTGAAGGCATTAAGTGTTGTCGACGAAGAAGATGCGAATGCTGGAAATTAGCCACCATTATTGAGCGAATATTTTGGTGAAAGCATGTTGTCCTTTGTTCCTTCCCCTGTACAATTTTTGTTCTTGTGAATATAGAAATCTAACTTCACGTTTTTGTGTTTGCTTGTGTTTAGCGCTTTTATGAAAATCAGTTTTATGGCTCTGTTTTTGTTGGAGGGTGGAGGTCTATCATAGAGTCTCGTCAAAATTTACAACTCTTCGCTATTTTAAAATAATTATCTCATTTAACACCATATCTTTTTCGTTATATGCACACACAACGA
Source organism: Primulina huaijiensis (assembly GCF_012295235.1). Lineage (NCBI taxonomy): Eukaryota > Viridiplantae > Streptophyta > Magnoliopsida > Lamiales > Gesneriaceae > Primulina > Primulina huaijiensis. The sequence goes on along the minus strand of NC_133312.1, from coordinate 2,834,757 downwards.
ATTAATCTTTAAATTTTAAAATCTTTCGTCTACTTGGAAAAAATGTATCATCGATACATTTATTAGCAGACAAAAACATGTACAAAAACACAAACATCTGAACAATATACATAGGGATAAAACTGCTACAGCTACATGAAATTTTGACCAAAGGCCGTGTAAATTCAGGAGAGAACCAGGTAAAATTAAGAATATAACAGCAAAAAGAAAAGCTAAAACAAGAATATCTGAGACAGAGGCGATCGAGATGTGGGGGAAGGTGAGGCTGACGATTGGCGGGTTACTGGAGCTCTTATTGCACTCTTTTCAGTTAGTTTTGCTCCTCTAGGATCAGTTATAAGAGTCTTCTGAAACGATTGTGTAAAACCAGTCGCAATAATCGTAACATGGAGCTCTCCATTGTACCGTTCATCCACTACTGCACCAAAAATTATGTTGGCTGAAGGATCGGCTAAACTGGTAACAACCTGGCAAGAGGGGGGATTATTTCTCTATACATGAAATAACTACACTGCTTCATCACAGTTGAAGGAACAGCTACGAGTGTTAGAATCGGTAAGCAAGAGAAGGAGAAAAGGCAGGAAGTATACCTGGGATACCCTGTTCACTTCCTGCAGCGTCATATCCTTTCCTCCAGTGATGTTATATACAACTCCAGTAGCTGATTGAATAGAGGACCCAATCAGAGGAGTGAAAGTTGCTTGTTCAGCCGCCTCTTCAGCACGGTTCTTGCTAGAGGACACTCCCACACCAAGCATAGCAGTACCTGAGTCCTTCATCACAGCCTTTACATCTGCAAAATCCACATTTACCAGCCCAGGTATCTGCATAAAAAGAAGATGCTTAAAACGTCAAGGAATTGGTCTTACTTGTGAATGTTACTATTTTGCATGTCATTTAGTTAAATCATACACAGGGCAATCAGAAAAAGAGAACACTATCGCACCAGGAAAGATAATAAATTTTGAAAATAGGCCGATGACGAATAAAGTATTCTTGTTTTCCCTCACCATGATTATATCTGATATTCCTTGAACTCCTTGGCGGAGCACATCATCTGCCAGAAGGAAAGCATCTTGAAGGGGAGTATGTACACCAGAAATATCCAGGAGACGATCATTTGGAATCACAATAAGCGTATCCACATTTTTCCGGAGTTTTTCAATTGCTTCGAGAGCCTGAAATAATATCCAAAGAAAACATAATTCTATTAAGAGACAACATAAATGGAAGATGGATCAGACCTAATTATTTTATTTCTACCTGCCTACATTATGAATCAATCTATTGGGTAATAATTATCTATTGGGTAATAATTCACGCCTAAAACACTTTAATGCGCATATTGATGGTTGTGTTTATACAATTCCAAAGTTCACTTTATTCCACATGTTTCATCAACAATAAAATAATTGGTGCAGCTTGAGTCCGAATCAACAAACAATCTCCTCTCTTGAGATGAATATCAATTCAAAGATTTGAACTTTCCATGACTTAAAGTTATTGCACAAAAATATAAATAAAAATAAACAAGAAAATAATCAAGCAAACATTGGCTAAAAGCAAAAAATTACAAACATAAAGAGGTAGATGTGATCAGATAAGTAAAGACGTCACTCAATCCCTTTAGCATCTTTGTAATTTGTACAATTAAATGTGAACACAATTCCTTATGCAATTTAGGATGGATTAAAATTTTCACAATTGATTGATTGTTAACTCTCTTGTTCCATACAATGGAAACAGCACCTGCCTGCAAAGATCTTCTACGTCCTTCAAAGCTGAATGGGTATGTAACAACTCCCACTGTCAAATACCCAGCATCCTTTGCTATTTTAGCAACAACAGGGGCTGCACCAGACCCAGTACCCCCACCCATCCCTGCTGTTATAAACACCATATCTGATCCCTTGAGAGCATTTGCAATGACTTCCTTTGATTCCTCTGCAGCCTGTTCACCCAAAAGTGGGTTGCCACCTGTCCCTGAATTTTCAGGAGTGTTGCTAGTTAAAAATCTTTTTAAGGATAAATAAAATTTTAGGAAATACATAAATTAGGCAGTGATGAAGCTAAATCAAGATTGCAAGTACGTGCAGATAACTGTACCATACATTAAACATATGTAATTAACAGGAAATCCATGATTTTCATTCTTGTCCATGAGATAAAAGTGTGACAGCTTGGACTTAGCTTCAGAATTTGAAAAGATCAATGCAAACATAAGAGTGAGATGTAAACCAAGTCCACGAGTCAGAAGCTCTCCAATCTGAATAGGTGTCTCAGCAGCTGATTGCAACAATGCCTGAACATCTGTGTTAATGGCGTAAAAGTCCACACCCTACAATTAAAACAAAAAAATAATAGCTGAAAATTGTGCAAAACATGATTCACATGCAGGAAAATTCTGAACATATCATTTACTAGTATCAGCATGATGATGGTGAAAATATTTAAAGGAGAGACTAATATATTGAGACAGAATCACTAATAAAAGAATTCAACACAGGTTTGCACTTAAGAGTAGGTGCGCAACAGAACAATGGTTGGCCATAATTTTTTTTACCTGTTCTAAAACATTCTTTATGCAATCATTCAATTGGAACATAACACCTATATTGCAGGCAACCATTTCTATTGCACCAGCACCAGGGATTTCTCATCCACTACCCTTTCGAAAACATTAAATACTTTTTGTAAGGATCTCATTAGGCCAAATAAATTTTAAAAACAACTAAAAGTAGAGGCTATCAAACTTCAATGCCTTTAAGACTACACCGTCTTTTCTTTAGTTTTAAATGTATATTTCTTTAGTTAGAAATTTCATTATTTTTGCTCAAAATTGGTGCTTCACGCCCGCATCACCTAAATAATTGTGCAAACAAAACCTCAACGAGAACACGCAAACAAGAGAAGAAACAAGTTTTAACCTGTAAACCGCTGCCAATCATGCGATTGACGGCATTGTTGCCGCCGCCACCGACTCCAATCACCTTAATCTTGGCAGTTTCTATTGAAGTATACGAACTATAAGCACCGTTTCGACAAAATCTTGAATTACAGGCGCTTTTCCAGCGACACCCGGAGAAGGAGACACCATTATGCCTAGTTTTGAGAGATAGAGGTGAAAAACCAATCGAAATGGAGGTCGCTGATGAGGCAGATGCTGGATTTCGGAATCCCAGCGTCGCCATTGATACCCGATGATTTCTTGTTTCTTTTTGTTTTCCAAGAAAACCAGAACTTCGTATTTTCTCAGTCTTTCTTTTCTAGGAATTCATTTGTAGCATAGAAATTGTGGATTGTATCCTAAATATTACAGCAAATCGGGCAAATTGAAAGGGATGTGGACCAAGTCTTGCACTAAGCGTCCAATAATTCTCCCCCACCAAATTTATTTCAATTTAGTAAACAAGTTCGGTCATAATCCTTTCGGCAACATTTAAACATATGGATTTAAACAATTTTTTTTTCTTATGTTATTTTTTGTATTAAGTTATATCTAAATCTCAATTTTAACATGATCTTATAATCAAGACACACATTTATGTATTGGACTGCACTATAGATCATTCGATAATCTCTTGTAAATTTCATGTTCTAGTTGTTTATTTTCGTGTGTTAAGTGTTTTACACCAGCTGTATTAGGGTTAAAACGAAAGTAATTGTTATATTACTAAAAAAAACTAATTCCACAGTTTTGAATTTTTTTTTTTTAAAAAAAAAAGTTTTTTGTATTTTTCCTCAGATTTTGCTTATTTTTGTGCTGCCGAATTTTTTGTGCATAACATAAAAACTTATATTTCTAGTTTAGAAAAATGGTATTGTTTAAAATCGAAGGAACCCAATCTCGCATCAGCATCTAGCTGCCTAAAAAAACATCAGCATCTAACAAAGTTAGCTTGGGAATATAAATATATACCCATTCACCAGCACCATTTCAAAAGTCCAACGTAAAATATTTAGTTTTTCAAAAAATATTGTCAAATCAAACATTCAAAATTAAGTTTATTATTAGTATATGTTGAAAATAAGATTTGAAATTATTGAATGCTGAAAATAAGATTTGGAATTATTGAAAATTAGTTTGTGACAATATATGTAATAATGTATTTATTTTTCAATTATTTTCGAAGTTATTTTATAAATAAGTCTCTCAATTTGTGAAGAAAAATACAATTGAGCGAATAAAATTTTATAAAGTGTTGTTTAATATATTTTGTGAGTTTGAGATTTGTAAATTTTTTACTTTTAACAATATCATATAATTTTCTATCATTTTCACATAATCGTGATTCTATTTATTTGTTTCGTTAGAATTTAAATTACAATAGAAGCATAGAACATCAGTTGATCCCGTATTCGACACATAAATACCAAAAGACACTAATATTTTCTTGAGGCCGTGCATGGTCAGCTCCAAACGAGCATTTGATGACAGATTACAGATTGCATATTTGCATCTGAAGAGACTTTTGAATTATCCAACATCAGCTGATGTTAAATCCTTTACTGAATTGCTATAATATTCTCTGTAAAAATCATTTAATAGTTAAAAAAAAAAAAGAGAAGGAAAAATATAGAACACCACAAAAATTACATTTTCTTATTCATTTCAAATTACACATTTCAAGTAGTCATCCTTCGAAGAATAAATGACAGATCAGAAACAGTTTAACAAACAGGGATATATAAACGGAAAGATAAATGCAAAAGTTTTTCTGGGCACAGCATACCCCAAATCGTTATTCATCTCTCTTCAATTCCTCCATGCACAATCAATCAGATAAGCATTTGTGGATGCTTCTCCAAGATCTTATCATTCTGTTTCGTTCAAAATCGGTACAATTAGAGGATTCATTTGTGCCAAGTACACAATCGCCCACCTGCAAATGACGAAAAAAACAATTTCAACTTTCCATGAGAAAAGAGCTATGGATAACTTCAAGTTTAGAAACACCAGCAAAAGAACAATGACTGCATCAGCAAGAAAGTGCGAGCTTCGGCATTCATTACATGAGAAGGATAAAGGCACCCTGCTGTTCACTATCTCATATATAGGACAGAGAAGCAATCTGGCAACCGCAACCCACTCCCAGCCTCAGAAAATTTCTCAAACAAGATTTGTAACTAATTTCTAATTCGATCCTAAAGGGTTTGGAAAAGCTGAATCAAACATTATTTTTTCTCCAAACACAGAGACGCCCAAGGATTTGCTGCACGAAGTTCAATACCATGTCCAGTAGTGAAAAAATTTCATCAACACAAATGATGCACATAACAAGAGTTGAATATATTGCTTCGCCAGGATATGAGGGGAACTCATATTTAGATGAAATTAGAACAGAGCAAATTCAGTACATATAAATGGGAGAAAAAAATTTACCACCAGATTAGCATAATCAATGAACAACTGAAAAAATAAAACAAACTTACATCATCCAACAGCATACAGTTGCGGTAATAACCAACGTCAGGTGTAACCTGCATTTCAAACAGAAAAAGTTATCTGCCAAACAACACTAGCTCGATAGCATACGACAACCCTTGAAGTCAGGTTTCAACGTTCGACTTATATTATCATTCTTTGTTAAGTGAGCACTATAAGTAACAAAGTCACTAAAATGTACAAGCGGGGACTGCAGTTATATGTTAAACCTGTCCCAGCCAAGAATCAAAGTAATTACCAACTTGTTGAACAAAAACAATAGTTCTTCAGACATATGCAACATGTATGACTTTACGATACAAAACACAACAAAAAAAATTCAAATATGCTCTTGTATGCAAGAAATGGGGTTAATTTAAAGGCATACCCCTACTTATAAGCCTAAAAGCATTTCAGAATGAGAAAATACAGCAAGCATACAGATTAGCAGAAGGTCCTCGATTGCAGCAGATCCTAGCGCAAAGTGAAGCAATAATCCCAACCACCACAAAGATTAGAGTTGTCACCAAGAACCCCATATTCAATCCCCTTTCTCCACCAACTGATTACAGTGTAAGCCTGCCACAATAACTTCGAGTTTCACGGATCAATATGCAGATCCAAAATTCAAGGTACCAATTTTTCGAGATTTCAATTACAGAGTAATTCAAAATTCAACAAGACGATCTGAAATTCAATCATACGCTGATTGTACGATTAATTATTTCAGAAATTTCAAAGGTCGACACGTTGATAGAACCTAAAATAATTGGCAGAATAATTCATAAAACTTCCATTTAATCGAACAATTTCAGGGCAATGAGAGTACCTTGGAATCCAGGCAGTAGCGAGGCTTCAGGGAACACAGCTCTGGAGGCCGTTCGATCCGGCGTCGCTTTGATCTGATAGATTCTGCAATAGTTTGGGCCTCTTGTATTATATGTGTTATATAACAATTTTAAATATATTATTAATTAAACTTTGAGTTATATATAAATAATCGGTTTGGTTAGTCAATGTGACACTAACTAAATTTATATTTGTAGCTTTCTACTTTAACTAAATTAATGCAAATATTAACAAAAAATGAGAAATATTAACAACTTAAAAAAAAGAAAATAATTCTTTTTCTACTAATCTATGAGTAGGTCTATTGTGAGATGGTCTCACGAATCTTTATCTGTGAGACAGATCAATCCTACCGATATTCACAATAAAAAGTAATACTATCAGCATAAAAAGTAATAATTTTTTGACCCAAATAAGATATTCGACCCACAAAATTGATCCGTGAGACCGTCTCACAAGAGTTTTTGTGATCTGAAAAATCATTCTATAAGTTTCAAAAATCGTTTTTTCAAAAACTAAAAATCATGTTACACACACATCTTTTGTGTCCGATCACTAGTGATAATTTTAAATATAGATAGTTTATCTAATCTAACGTCAATCTTTAACATCGTCAAGTGTGTTGTGAAATCAAATACGACAGAAAAATGACACCCGAAAGACATCTCATGGCAAACATGGACAAATGAATAATTAATTTCGAATCTGTACTGGTTTTGCATGGAAGTTGAAGGAAAAGAAGAATAGGATGGATAAAAGAACCTTTTTTTTGAAAAAAAAAAAAGTATATAATTCGAGCGTCCAAAATTTTTTTCCCTTTGAAACCAAAAGCATATATATCATGTGTATAATGGCACTTAGCATTCCCTACTGTTTGTTGTTACTCCTTCTCACCCTTTTCCTAAGAATAAACCTATGACCAAAATTCACTCAGCATGTTTGTTTTCCTCCTCAACCTGTGGAATACAAACTGCAGCAACATCTGCGTCCGTTTCGTCAGTTTTTGCAGGCACTGCTGTATCCAGGGCTACATCATCCATAGTAATGTGTGACATTTCAACAGATAGCGAGCTATCATCTTCTTTACTCAAAGTCGGAGATTGGATTGGCACAGGAGAAACACTAGCTGAAGGGGATGAAGCACCATTGAATTCGGGGAACGAAACTGGAGTTATGGACGGAGCAGGAGACACAGAACCATTAGCTGAAGCCGAAAATGATGATGCATATGAAAAGGCTGCAGCTGAAACCGGGGATGGAGTCTCATTGAATGAAGGTTCAGGGGATGCCCCACGACTAATTACAGCAGGTGAAGGAGATGAATCTGACTCTTCCACAGGCTGCTGTAGGCTCCAATACATTATACTTGCTGTCAAAATAAGGATCATTTTTTGGTTCACCTGTCAATAGCATCACCAAGATTTGTGTGAAGCATGAAATAATTATACGTATTTATTCGATCAGACCAAGTTAAAAGTTGGCAAAAACCATTGTTTGAAAATACATGAAAGACAAATTAAAAGAGATCTGTCACTGCAAGATCACCTCCATAATATCTTCAGGCAACAAGAAAATGGAACAGCCAAGCTTCCTAGCAACACTGATTATATATGTAGCATTCAGCTTCTTTTCATCATCTATCAAATAAAAATGATCAAGTCAGTTTCTCACCAACACTTTCGATGTGTAATAAAGTTCATTAAGTAAAACCATAAGGTTTCATTCTTGTGTGTCAAAATAATATGAAGTAAAGGGAGTATATTTTCAAGTGTGCTGGAATCTACTCTCTGAGTTGGGTCGACAAGTTTGAATTAGAAAGAGTTAACAAGTCACAATTATTAAATGTTCCAAATGGCATAGTTTCAATCCTCTACCTTTTCTAAAACACAGAAACTACCAAGCATACTATCATATACCTTCACAATTAGGATCTTATTAATTGCTGTTCAAAATCCGGATATCAGTCAATCTTTTGGTAGCAAAAAGTCATACGACCAGATTAAATTGTTGTTCTGCCAATAAATTAACAACGTACCACTTTCACCCTTAGTAACAAGATTCCAGTTAACAACTCGCGGCTCAACCGCACTGAGAAGTTCGAGAAAGAACAATCCACTCAAAAGTCTCTTATCCTAGAAAAGAATTAATACAGAAGTTCACTATAAACAGCAGACATAATTTTTGTAAAAGCATAAGTAATCAAGATATGGATACGTATATTTTTTCTGGACAAGAAATTGTGAAGAAAAGGAGCTCAGCCTCAACCTTAAAACTTTCAATTTGAGATTTTCTGCCTGAATTCTTTACTTTTCTATTAACCCAGTTGAGTATATCAGCATCTGTAATCTCCTTACCCTGGAAACGGGATCTTAGGTTCTTCAAAAGCTGAAGCATATTAAATCTCATCAACTGCCAAAGGAAAGCTGCAAGAAAACAAGCAGTTTTTGTCGGTGAATGGTCTGAGGATTCAAAACGAGAGGATGGTAGAAAAAAATTACAGAAAGAAAGATGAGCCAAAACCATCTACAAAGCCAAGGAAAAGGTGTTCTCACAAGCACCAAATATACTTCAGAGAATTCAGTGGGCTGAACGAAGGCTAAGCTCTTCGAAGAAATTGGCGCTTAAGTGGACAAAGCAAAAATATGTACTAGAAGAGTCCCCTCAAGCTTATAAAAATATAGAACCAGTCAAGTAGGGGGTATAGACCTTATAAATGGCCAAATGTAAATGAGTTTCACAAACGAGATCTTCCTCAGCTAAATCTCACACTATGTATTACTTAATGTATATAGAACCTTAATGTGTCCAAACACGGAATCATTAAGCATGTTACCAAGTATGAGTTTTTTATTCCCTTGCACAAAATCATTTCCAGCCATGTTTACAAGGGACAGTTTCAACAGCTTCCCTATCCTGATGACCTGATTGCAATTCTCTACTTTTCTAAACGGCATCTTTATTGGTGGTTTTGTTGCGTACTTCCAGTTGACATGTCCTGGAGAAACTTTATCAAGCACTTCCAGAAGAACCCACCTACAGACGTGATATGTTTATTATGTTTGAGATTGGCAACCTAACAAGATTGATACCAGTGGTGGCGAGCACCGATAACATGATAATCTATCTTCACTTTGATAGCAGGAGAACTCACCCATTTCTAACATCCTCAAACAAGTTATTGACATAAGAGGCAATTCCAAGACTGTTGATCCAAAGTCGAAAGCACCTTTCTTCTCTAGATATTAGGTCATCATCCGTCATCATCTCAGCAAACGAGACTTTTTTGCTGTCTGTAGACAAGCCATTCCTGGGAAAAAGAGACCAGTTTCCTAGGATATCCCAAATATCTCATTTAATTTTAGTTACGCTATAAAGTTCAGAGAAGAAAAGCTGTCTACCCAGAGAAACATGCAATTCATAAATATCATATCTGGAAATTTATTTTCTGAAAAATCAAATTGGCAGGAGAAACATATCATAATATAACTTTGGAAACTAATAAACCATAAATTTCAAGCAAAGGATTCAAAATCCAAGATGTGCCTGACAAAGGAGAAGTACAATACATTGAAATAACTGGTAGAGCAGGTTCTAAATGCAGATAAGAAACAGAGTAACTTGAGATAATTCTCATGATGTACTGAAATCATGCTCTTGATTTTATTTTGCCATACATCTGTTCCAGATACCAGAAAACAGGTTGAAATTCAAAAGTTGATTTCTAACCTCTGATGAAAAATCTGAGCAACAAAAGCAAGATTCAGATTTGTAGATCCCTCCACAATATCCTTGGGAGTTAGATATCTCTTGCAGTCCATTTTTTCTGCATGCTCAAGGACCAGATTAGCCCGTTCAGTGGGATCTTTAGCATCTATGGTGGTGGGGTTGCAATGTTCTGGTGCAAGTACATTAAGCAGGTAAGCATAAGCCTCTCCATCCTACAGAACAAAAACATATGAAAAATTATAATAACTTCAAATTACTTGTGGAAAATTAAATACCATGTTTGTTTGTGGCGGACATACCATCAACTCAACTCAAATTTTACTTAACCAATTAATGCACGTCCAATACTTCAACCCAAAATATTTTTTCTCATTAGATCAATATCTCATACCATAAGTGATAAGTCAACTAGTCAAAACACAACTATTACACAACCTCAATTTTTTCACTCCACTTTTTCATAATAATCAATTATTGTATTGTATTACCCACTTTCACTAAATCATCATCTACACAATATCATTATATTGCACATTACATCAGTTTTCAAATTTATATACAGACAACATTTCAAAACAAGTAAAAAGAAATTCAAAACGCTCGTGAGTTGAGTAGAGTCAAAAGCTCAACCAAATGACACCAAAGAGATCAAAGCCCTGATAAGGAAAAGGAAAGCTGCCCTGTAATGATTGCATTATATTTATAAAGGAAAATCCAAACAGTATTTTCTTCAAGTAAGCATTATGCCCAAGAAATAGTTCAACTCTGTTGATAATTTTCAACTTCAACAAGGAACCTGTCAAAAGAAATATATATTTCAACAAAATACCGCACTTAAAAACACTTCCAAGAACAACTCTCCCAATTTCCGGATTTTCTAGATATAAAGTCCTTTGTTGCATAAGCAACTCCCTAGCTACTCCATGGAATGCAACAGCAGTATAAACTTTTAAACAAATACATACCTTCAAATCAGAAGAAAAATTTGTCACATTTTTCTCATAGCCTGCTTTTTTGAGATGGAAATTCATCCACTTAAGCAAAACTTTTTCTGGAGCAAGTCCCATAAGCTCCTCAACATCCTGCATACAATAATGGCAAGATCAGCACAATTAAAATATACATTCATGGGACATATAAAAAAGAAGCTGTAATTTTATTGTGAGGATTTGGAGCCAGTTACATTACTGTCTTCCACCAGTTCTACAAGCTGGGGCGTCTTTCTGAGATTGAGATCTGCCAACAGTTGGATCTGAAGGTGACAATAATAAAATCAATGGAAAAGAGATTTTGTGAGAAAGATCAACCAGTACACTCCTAAAAATGCAAATTTTATAAGCATCAGAAACAGTGAACGGTCTTCTATGACTGATATTTCTTTATTTCTAAATTAAAAATGAGAGGCTGAGGAACTAGAGACTATAACCTTTATAATTTGAGAAATTAACCCGAGTACCAAATGAGGCTGCAAGGAATCAACAAGAGACATGGCATTACATTTTCTAAAAAAAAATGGTATGGTCCATTTTTCTCAACAATTCAGCTCAACTTAACTCTTCCTTCAATCAAGTCTTGAGTACCGATATTGACTACGGTGCAACCGATAGCCTTTGCAGAGTTAAGGCACAATGTGTGATTCTCGTTTCTTTCCCATGGATTGAGCACACGTTTTGTGTTGATAGCCCGTTCGTCTATTGTCCCAGGCACCGCAACATTAATTGGCTTACTATATATATCCACACTCATAATGAAAACCATAAACCATGGATTCAAACAGAAACGGAATAATTCAAAGCTGTCATATTGAAATACCATAATAGAACTCCATCCTTTGCAAGATCAAACAAAGCATTTGTGGACGCATCGATTGGAAGGAACTGATTCAAAAATGGGTCATCTCTGAGGTAGCTATTTATATGAGCCACATATGAAGCCTTCTCAGACTCACTGATAGTGTGAAGAAGGATGGTTGTGATGGCCTTCAGGAAAGACGAAGAGTGTCTTCGATTTCCGGATTTGCCATTTCCTCGATTTTGTAAATCTAGATAGGACTGTTTATTCAATAAAACAAAATGTCACCAAACATAATCAAATTTCCAGCATCGGGCCATCATGGAGATGACCATATCCACTCAGATTCAACATTCACAACATAAACATGAAATATTTTACAATTAAGAGTGAATAAAATCACATTTAGGATTTACGGCAAAAACACTTACCCTGAGGAAGCCTTCAAAATCTATCTCATTATTCATGTCAGAATATAATTCTCCCAACCCATTCTTGATCTCCTCCTCACTGAACATCTCATTGAATGCCTTCAGTTTTGCAAATAATGGAGGCAAATCGCCAACCGTAACTTTACCATTCTGATTCTTTATTGATGTGTACTACAAAAAGCAAAAAAAGAAATAAAAACCATACCCACATTCAAACTTCATTTCATAAAATGCACAACCACTATCTGGCCTCATTCCGGATTCAAGACACAATGATCAAATGCCAACTGACACAACCTCCCATCGCCACTATCACATGAACATACTCCATGGACAAAAAATCAATTCACCAGAATAAAAAAGGAAGTAAACAGCGATGAAAAGAAAATTACTCTGGATTTGAGGCTTCGAAGCTCGACTTGTGTGAACTCACTGTGAAGCAATTGATCGGAAACAACTACTCCCACAAAACCAGACATCTGCTTCTTGCCCCGCGCTTCCGCAAATCAAAGGAAACGATCGAATTCGCTCTGAAATTACAACTGAAAAGTCACCAATTCAAAAACCCGATTTCACGGTTACATTCTCAATCCAAGGATACGAAAGATAACCGAATAAAAAATCAAGAAAACCGCACAAAATCCAACAACGTTTAATCACTACGTTCTCAATTCCTGTAAAACACAAAATAAATCTCAAAACAAACAAAAACCCACACATTCATCATCAAACGTAGAAAGATTCCCCATAAGAGCTTTACAATGAAAAATTCAATAAAACAGGACGTGGGGTGTCAATAATACACGCATACCTCCAAGAAATCCAAGATTTGAACAACTGGTTTTACATAATCCTTATTAATACTAATACAAGGTTTGACGGTTCTGCGCAAATATTTCCAAATCTTTAATAATATGCAAATGTAAACAGGTATAGAAGTGCGGTGCAAGTGCAATTGCTTCTGTGAAGGGGCAAAGCGGGGGAGATTTGGTGTGTGGACACGCAAAGAGGTTAGTAAGCAAGAAATAACATCGGGAATGAATTCGGTACGATGGATCGTCTCAATACACCGATTCCCCCACGCGCAAGACGGTGGTTCCTAGTTCCTACGCGCTCTTCTGTTCCATTGCAACATTATAAATGCCTTCAGCTGTCTTTTTATTTTATTTTTTTGTCAGAAAGCCTAAATTCCATTTGACTCAAATTTGTAATGAATAAAATAATCAAACCGAAATATCAGAATCATACGCCTAAACGAATAAATAAATATATATATAATAGAGAATTTTATCCAAGTTAAATTTCTTTATTTTATTTGATGAATTTGGTTTTGGGGAAAAAAAAAATAGAACTCGGAAAATGAATCGATATTGTGAAAAATAATAACCAATTTACCGATATTTAAATTAAAATTGTGCATACTCATATTTTTCTTCTATAAAAATCTTCGTGGTAAGAAAAGACATGGATGAGTAATATGATTTATAAAAACTTATTAAATACATATAACCATTGTTATATAAAAAGCTAATATTGAAATCGACACTCAACAAAATGGGAAAAAAATAATCTATATCGCCCATTAAAGACATCGCGAAAATCATACTAAATTGATACTTTAACGACGACAAAACCTATATTTTTCTTAAAATATTGTCATCAAATTAAAAATTTTTCTTGTAATAATTGTTTCTTTGTTATCATTGTTAGAGCACTTTCAAATCATTATGGGTGTTCAAACCAATATGGATATGTGTTAAAATACTCATCCACACTACCAAGTAATTTGATTGAACGCCCAAATTGTTTTTAAAAAAAATTCACAAGCACTTGCTCTAGAGCAGTGTGGGGTGGGCGGCTCACCCCAGGTGGACTTCTTATATCATTTTATATATATAAATTCATTAAAATCCAAAATGCAATTTTTTTTAGCATTTTTCAAACGGTTATTTTAAAATAATCTAATTTAATTTTTAATTTTTTTTAATAAAATTGAAATAATTTAAAAAACACGACATTTCCAACTGTTACGTTAATAAAAAAACCCTAAAACATTGCACGACCTGTCCAGAGCTCAAACCGAAATTTTATTATTATCTTCGGACAAATTCCGAATGTTTGGTGTACATGATAAGCGGTAATTTATTTTTAATCATTCACTTATCATGTGTTTGGTGTGCATCATTAAGATTGTGATAGGTCCGTTCAGCCCGCACATGATCCGCACTGTATGCATTATTATCCTGTTGTTGGTAGTTATATAATCTTTTCGAGGAGACCGCATGATGTTTGATTAATTTAAAAATTTTTTTGATATCTTAAAATTTAAAATAATTATAAATTCAACAAATTTAATAATATTTAAATATGATTTTAAATTTGACTAATATTATAAATAATGTAATTATTATTGATCATATTTTAATTATTATTATATTATTTTTAACCTAATATTATAATTGTTATTAACCATTATTTAATATTTAAATTTGTATTAATATTTTAATTATCACAATAAATGCATATTTATGTTATTATCAAATTTTAATTATTTTCTATAATATTAATCGATTTTTTTAGTTGATTCCATAAATTTAAATTAATGAAATTTAATAATTAATACAATATTTTAATTTTATTTATAATTTTTTAAATAAATTAATTCTAGAAATATTATTTATTTATTCAATCGTTTTAAGAAGATATCACTGATTAATATAAGATGAAGGCATTTTAGTAATAATATTATTTAGTTATTTATCAATATTTTATCTCTTTTTGATCGATATGAATCATCTCGTTAAATATATAAGTCCTGATATTTAAATTTTATTTAAACTACATACGACATTCCAAGTATTTGTGATGGACTATTTAGATAAATATCTTGTTAAATTATTTATAAATGGTTCAAAACATATTGAATTCAAGTGAATTAATTTTTAGCATATTTAGATTTGCATAACTCAACTTTAAAAAGTTAGATCAATAAGAGAAGATTGTCAAACTCCAATAAATTAATCCAGCCGATATGAGATATTTAACACAACGTCCTCATTTCCAAGAATAAACAAATAGAACATGAAGTTAACAAGACACTATCTGATTATTCATAGGACAGTCCACCACATAACAATAAGTCTGAACTCTAATATCATATTAAAATTAAGATTTGAACCTAACTCAATATCAAAAGTTAGATCAATGAGATAACACTGTCCAATTCTATACATACAATTCTTAATGATTTAATTCAAACGATGTTAGTGTACTAATTAATCGAGCAGATGAAAATAAAATAATGCTTATTTTGGATAAAGTGGATATTTGAAAGGTTTGATGTAATATTAGCATTGGAGTATTTTGATTGAAAGTTTTCGAAATGGATTAATAAAATTATCAATTTTGAGTATAACAAAAGAAGGTTAACGAAACAAGATCGAACAACTCAGGCCAGTCTCCAAAACTACATCTATTTCGAATACATTGGAAATTTTAACTAATTCAAACACAGAATCTCTGCATAAAAAAGAATTTATAATAATGTTTTTTTTTTTATTAAAGGGAAAGCTAAGAGGCTATCCCTTTCATTCTCGTATTTTTCAAGCTAGTAAAATCAAAGAGAAGCTCACATACAATCTGAGTGAATTACAAATCCCAGAAAAAACCAGAAAATTTGGTAAGTCATTCGAGCCGACGAACAGGGGAAAACAAAGAATACAAGAATAACTCTTTACCTTTTCAAATCGTCGTACCAGTGACACCGCCTTTTACTTGAAGGGAAGCACAATAAATAGTGTAGAATGGATCTCGTGGAGTATGTCCCGCAATCTGATTTACATCTCAATCGAAATGCTGATAAAAGAACCTAAGTTATCTTTAAAAACCAAGCCTCAAACGCTAACAAAATCCCTCGAAAATACTTTTTTTGAACACGTATAGTTTGCAGACCCCTGTTAGCTCTGTGAAACGGCATCATATGAGAAGAAACATATGTCTACCGAGGGATATGTACTAAAATAACAATTCACGTGCTTTTTTAAAGTCTCCGCTCCTACATTATCTTCAGAAAGATGAAATTTCCTAAGCAGCAATTCCTGAAGAAGGTCATAGAAAGAAAAGCTATGAATATATAATGGCTAGATTTGACAGCGTATACCACTAATTAATATTGAAGACAGTGTACTGTCTGTTGCTCGATGTAATCTTCACTGAATTTCAAGGATATTAATATGTTTGAAACATCAGTAAATTATCATTGTACTGGCACTATTGTCATTCCGACTTGCGTTTAAATTACGGAAAAGACTGCAAGTAAGATTGTCATTGACTTCGGTAAATGCAATTTCCTATCGAAAACTTTTAACCTATGAATCTAAAAGAACAACAATACAAGCCATCTATTTCTTTTTTAAAAAAATTTGCTTATATCTCATTAAATGTAGTTGTATATGAATGAAATTTTATAACAAGACACGGCCATTTCCAGAATCCAGATAATAAATCGATGCTTTATCCCCCTTTCTAGTTTTGTTTACATCAGGTATATGTAGCAATGGAAGATCATCATCAAAGTTGAAAATCTTGACTTTGATCACGCTAAATCACTTAAAATCACACTGGGAGCATGCATGTTCAAAAACATGCACTTGAGTGTCTCTGTGTGTGTCTGCTTGTGCAAAGAGACATATATGGTGCGAGGTTCAACACATTACAGCCTACAAGTTCACAACGGTCTAGTCCGAAACATATTAATATTCAAATTACAACCTTGGCATTGTTTCTGCAAATGAGCTAGAAAAAAAAAAAAAACAGTTCCAGTTTCAGATTTCAGTTTCTGCATTATCTCCACAAATGAAGCTAACAATACTTCATCCTATACTATGCTTCTATTGAGTAATACGGTCACAACAAACAAAAGAAAGAAAAGAACAGTTGTTATAGGAAGAGCTCAATTATTATATCAATGACATTTATGAATCATCAAATCCCATCTTTTCAAAGAAAAAAATATGTTATAGCATATCACCATTCCATTTTGGTCAACAGCATTATTCGCAAATTTAGCGGAAGGCTAAACAAATTACCTCTTTTGGGTTGTCTACTCGGAATGTCATAGCCCACCTCATAACTGTCAGAATCTTTAGCAGTGCCATCTTCTGGATTTCCAATACCATAATCCAATGAACAAGAATTACCAAGCTCGGAAGAAGTAGTTTGCCAGGTAGGATCACCATAAACAGAGCCACTGCGGTAAAAGTCCCCATAAGATCCCTCATAACCACTGCCTGATGCAGCAAATGAGGACGCTGTAGCCACACCTGTTCCACCGTTTCTTCCAAAACCTCCCATTCCCAGCGAATAACTGTTTTCTCCACCTCTATAGCCAACATTTCCCCCATTAAATCCAGAAGAATTCCCGCCAACAGATGCAGCAATAGGAGAAGTGCCCCAATTTGCTCCATTGTTTCCAAATACCCCAAAAACACCACTTCCAGAACCAAAGTATGAACCTGAGCTAGCATTATTCGGGGAAGTGTTAAGGCTGCCATTTCCCCATACATTTCTTGATGGTGAGCTGAAAACAGAATCACCTCTGTTGCTACTGGAGTTGTATCCAATAGCGGTACTGTACCTACTCTGATTACTTCCAAAAAACGGGTTCATAACACGGCCATATCCCAGGTTGCCACTAAAGTTAGAACCCCCTCCAAATCCAGTATTCAACCCTTGCTCCATATTCACTCCCATTCCCAAAGATGGGGAACCAAAATGTGAGAATCCAGCGCGAGAATTAGCTAATGAATTGTATCTACCATCCATTCTGATTCCATAACCTCCAAGAGAGCTCAGATTATACCCCTGGGTATAGCTGTTCAGGAAACTGTTGGGTCTGCTAAATCCATAGTTGTATCCAAGAAGCGGGCTCCGGCTAGGCCCGGGAGATAATTCTTTCGGAACTGCTCGCTTAACCTCAACCATCTTACCATTGAGTTCATGAAAGGTTTTGAACAACACCCTATCAACCGCATCCTCTGAATCGTAGGTTATAAACCCAAAACCTCTCGGTCTTTGTGTGTTGTGATCATACATCACTACAGCATCTGTTATGGTACCAAACTGATCAAAGTAACTTTTAAAATCATTCTCGGTCACCGTAGATGCTAATCCTCCTACAAAAATCTTTTTGGTGCGTCCATATCCCGGTGATCCCTGAGTACTGCCAGTATTTCGGTTTATCAGGTGCTGATCATCTCTTGGAACAGCTTTCTTTGCTTCCACCTGAAAGTTAAAAGACAATGTGTAGTCCACAAAATGAGACGACGTCCTTATTATCGAGACATAAAGCATGAAAATTAACCAAGAGCAAATTTACAGTCAATTGACTTAGTATACGCGGTATTTGGCAACACAAATAGCAGCATTTCGAATGCAATGTGATTTGTAAACAATATACTGAACTGACTTACGGTTCGTCCATCAATCATGTGCTTCTCCTTAACCACTCTTTCCGCAACTGCAGGGTCTGCATATACAACAAAACCAAAACCACGAGCACGACCCGTGGTTCGATCTCGCATGATTACAGCGTCTGCCACTTGTCCATAGGCTCCAAAATATTCTTTAAGACGATCCTCATCGGTGTCCCAAGAAATCCCGCCAATGAAAAGCTTTCCTTGATCCATCTCCATCTTTTCTGAAAATTCATACGAAATTACCTCAATGTTCAACAATCCTCCATCACACCAAATAATTGATAAAGATTTGAAAGCAAAAACTGAAGGAGCAACAATCTCGACTACAATATACACTGATTAGATCAGAACAATTCTCTGTGAAGTGCCCGGATCAAATCAAGAATGGGTAACTTGATGCAGCACAAAATATAACATAGATTGCAATCGTAGAAGAATAACAGCAACTCCAAAATGCAAACCATCAAAAGACAAATCTATCAGATCCGGAGATTCATATAAAAAACAATAAATAAGAGCTAAACGAAAAAGAAAAATCAAACCTTATCCAGAAAATGAGGCAGGAACCCAGTACTGATCACTGATCAAATATCAAGAGGGAAATGCCCGATTTGATAAAACAGGATTGGATCCTTCATTCATCGGCTAAGATGAAACATACGCAATCCTGAAAACTCAGAATCAACGTAGATCAGACAGAACCCACAAACGATAACAATCAGATGGTCAACAAAAACCAATATTTTGATTCATCTTCGCAAAAACTCACCACCAAAGGAGGAGAAGAAATCAATGGATTGGAGCCAAGATCTAATGAGAGGAATATACATAAATAAAAACACAAGGTATGTTCATCCTCTCACTTTGTTCTCCCTCTCTCTCCCCAAAGGTCCTTCTCTTCCTTTTCTTTTTCCTTATTTATTCCACTCCTTTTTCACATAATCAAAAGAAATGGAATTTCTTGAGCGATGAAAGGAGATATTGATTATATTTAATAT
>NC_133312.1:2762686-2814927 GCF_012295235.1 Primulina huaijiensis | reverse complement strand
ATATATAAATTATTATTATTATTTTCATATTTAAATATATACTTACTTATGTGAGTAATTTTATATTTTATGCTACATTTTTTAATTTGATTTATGACATATTAGACATTAAATTTAAAAAAAATCAAATTTATGTGTAAGAAAATGTATGTTTTTACATGTGAGTGCAAGGATCATGAGGCTATGTCTTGCAAGTTGTGGATATATGATATGATATTTAAGTTACTCTTCCATCATTTAAATATCTCGATTTTTTTTTTGTTTAATGACGATGATCGTAATAGTTACTTTTCAATGTGTCTTGGATAAATATTTATACCAATGATATAACTTGCAAATCACTATAATCAAGTAAATCATATTAAACAATGTGCAACATCGGATAAGTCGAGGATTTACCTAACTGACTAACATATCACGCAACTTTTATATATATGTTTTATTCGCGATAAAAAGTTACCAAAATTTCAAGCTGATTTTTTTTTTCTTTTTTTGTTACACAAACTGAGAGATAAATATTGGCAAATATTCATTAATTTCTACATTTTGTGTTATAGTCCACACATTTAATTTTTTAGAGTTTTTTTTTCAGATAAAAAATAATTTATTCGGCAAAAGATTACCATAACAACCTATGTTAGATTTATAGTTGATATGTAACTAACATATCTCACGTGTATGTATTCTCACATTTCTTGAAATAATTAAATATCTCATATGGGTATAAAAATGTTTTGTTTTTCTTTCTTTGAGAAATATAAAAAGAAAAAACAAATGAGACCATGAATGCCAAGTCGATCTACTTCTTGTTGCCATTGATGAATTCAACTGCCAAGAAATCTGTAAATCGGTATTGGGATTTTGGATAAATTGTAAGATGACAAGTGTGCATGAAAATTTTGATATGGTAACTTTGAACGGATGAAGATTTGCTTTGATATGGATTTACAATGTTTATTATTGGCTATCCAAATTTTGCTGGCAAAAACTTGTGTGAGACGGTCTTACGGATCGCATTTTGTGAGACAGATCTTTTATTTGGGTCATTCATGAAAAAGTATTACTTTTTATTGTGAATATCGGTAGGGTTGACCCGTCTCACAGATAAAGATTCGTGAGACCGTCTCACAAGAGACATACTCAATTTTGTTTTGATGGTTTGAATGAATTACATATACCATTACTATATAAAAAAACTAAGATTGAAATCAGTCCTCGACAAAATAGGAAAAAAATAATCTATGTTGTCCGTTAAAAATACCTTGAAAATCATGTCAAAGTGATACTTTAACCATGACAAAAACATATATTTTCATAAAATATAGTCGTCAAATTAGAAAATTTTCATTTTGTACTCGAATCTTTTACATCGTCCCTTGTGCCGTTCCGTGCACATCCCTTATTTATGACTATATGTAGGCCACAAATCTTGTAATAATTGTTTCTTTGTTATCGTTGTTGGAGCACTTTCGAATCATTGTGGGTGTTCAAACCAATGTGGGTAGGTGTTAAAACCCTCACCCACACTGCTAAATAATTTGGACATTCAATTAAGTGTTCATGATATTTAGATTTGGATAACTCTACCTAAAAGCTAGTTCAATAGGAAAAGATTGTCTAACTCCATATATATAACTCTCAATTAATTAATTTAGCTGATGATAGATATTTAACGCAACATCTCCCGCACCAAGGTATAAATTTACAAGACATTATTAAGTGACTCAGAACAGTCCAACATATAAAGATGGGTTTGAGCTCTGAGATTATATTAAGATTAAGACTTGAACATAACTCAATATCAGAAGTTAGCTCAATGAGGTAGCATTGTCTGAGTCTATATATATAACTCTCAATAACTTAATTCAATCGATGCTACGGTACTAATTAATCGAGCAAATGAAAATAAAATAATGATAATTTTGTATAAAGTGTATATTTGAAATGAGTATAACAAAAGAAGGTTAATGAAACAAGATCAAACAACTCAAGCCAGTCTCCAAAACTACATCTATTTCGAATACATTGGAAATTTGAACTAATTCAAATACAGAATCTATGCATAAAAAAGAAATTATAATAATGTTTTTTTTTTTATTAAAGGGAAAGCTAAGAGGCTATCCCTTTCATTCTCGTATTTTTCAAGCTAGTAAAATCAAAGAGAAGCTCACATACAATCTGAGTGAATTACAAATCCCAGAAAAAACCAGAAAATTTGGTAAGTCATTCGAGCCGACGAACAGGGGAAAACAAAGAATACAAGAATAACTCTTTACCTTTTCAAATCGTCGTACCAGTGACACCGCCTTTTACTTGAAGGGAAGCACAATAAATACTGTAGAATGGATCTCGTGGAGTATGTTCTGCAATCTGATTTACGTCTCAATCGAAATGCTGATAAAAGAACCTAAGTTATCTTTAAAAACCAAGCCTCAAACGCTGACAAAATCCCTCAAAAATACTTTCTTTGAACACGTATGGTTGGCACACCCCTGTTAGCTCTGTGAAATGGCATCATAATGTGAAGAAACATATGTCTACTGAGGGATATGTACTAAAATCATGATTTGCGTGCTTTTTTAAAGTCTCCGCTCCTACATTATCTTCAGAAAGATGATATTTCCTAAGCAGCAATTCCTGAAGAAGGTCATAGAAAGAAAAGTTATGAATATATCATGGCCAGATTTGACAATGTGTACCACTAATTAATATTGAAGACAGTGTGCTGTCTAGCTCGATGTAATCTTCACTGAATTTCAAGGATAATTAATATGTTTGAAACATCAGCAAATTACCATTGTACTGGCGCTATTGTCATATTCTGACTTGCGTTTAAATTACAGAAAAGACTGCAAGTAAGACATGTTTTGACCCTGTAAAAATTGTCATTAATACTGCATTGGTTGCCTCATTCTGCAACTCATATGCTTTGTGAGAGAATATATGCACCTTAAAGCTCTAAAAACAACTCCTTTACACGTGACTTCGGTAAATGCAATTTTCTATCGAAATTTTTTAACCTATGAATCTAAAAGAACAACTATACAAGCCATCAGTTTGTTTTTTAAAAAAATTTGCTTATATCTCATTAAATGTAGATGTACATGAATGAGATTTTATAACATGACACAGCCATTTCCAGAATGCAGATAACAAATCGATGATTTCTCCCCCTTTCCAGTTTTGTTTACATCAGGTATATGTGGCAATGGAAGATCATCATCAAAGTTGAAAATCTTGACTTTGATCAAGCTTAATCACTTCAAATCACACCTGGGAGCATGCATATTCAAAAACATGCACCTGAGTGTGTGTGTGTCTGCTTGTGCAAAGAAACATAGGTTCGACATTACAGCCTACAAGTTCATAATGGTCCGAAACATATGAATATTAAAATTACAACCTTGGCATTGTTTCTGCAAATGAGCTAGGAAAAAAAAAACAGTTCCAGTTTCAGATTTCAGTTTCAGTACTATCTCCACAAATGAAGCAGCAATAAGTCAAAAAAATTTAGCTAAGAATAATTCACCCTATACCATGCTTCTACTGAGTAATACGGTCACAGCAAATAAAAGAAAGAAAAGAACAGTTGCTACTTGTTATAGGAAGAGCTCAATTATTATACCAAATCGTTCAATAATGACATTTATGAATCATCAAATCCCGTCTTTTCAAGGAAAAAAAAATGTTATAGCATATCACCATTCCATTTTGGTCAACAAGATTATTCACAAATTTAGCGAAAGGCAAAATAAATTACCTCTTTTGGGTTGCCTACTCGGAATGTCATAGCCCACCCCATAACTGTCAGAATCTTTGGCAGTGCCATCTTCTGGATTTCCAATACCATAATCCAATGAACCAGAATTACCCAGCTCGGAAGAAGTAGTTTGCCAGGTAGGATCACCATAAACAGAGCCACTGCGGTAAAAGTCCCCATAAGATCCCTCATAACCACTGCCTGATGCAGCAAATGAGGACGCTGTTGCCACACCCGTTCCACCGTTTCTTCCAAAACCTCCCATTCCCAGTGGATAACTGTTTTCTCCACCTCTATAGCCAACATTTCCCCCATTATATCCAGAAGAATTGCCGCCAACAGATGCAGCAATAGAAGAAGTGCCCCAATTTGCTCCATTGTTTCCAAAAACCCCAAAAACACCACTTCCAGAACCAAAGTATGAACCTGAGCTAGCATTATTCGGGGAAGTGTTAAGGCTGCCATTTCCCCATACATTTCTTGATGGTGAGCTGAAAACAGAATCACCTCTGCTGCTACTGGAGTTGTATCCAATAGCGGTATTATACCTACTCTGGTTACTTCCAAAAAACGGGTTCATAACACGGTCATATCCCAGGTTGCCACTAAAGTTAGAACCCCCTCCAAATCCAGTATTCAACCCTTGCTCCATATTCATTCCCATTCCCAGAGTTGGGGAACCAAAATGTGAGAATCCAGCACGAGAATTAGCTAATGAATTGTATCTACCATCCATTCTGATTCCATAACCTCCAAGAGAACTCAGATTATACCCCTGGGTATAGCTGTTCACGATATTATTGGGTCTACTAAATCCATGGTTGTATCCAAGAAGCGGGCTCCGGCTAGGCCCGGGAGATAATTCTTTTGGAACTGCTCGCTTAACCTCAACCATCTTACCATTGAGTTCATGAAAGGTTTTGAACAACACCCTTTCAACCGCATCCTCTGAATCGTAGGTTATAAACCCAAAACCTCTCGGTCTTTGTGTGTTGTGATCATACATCACTACAGCATCTGTTATGGTACCAAACTGATCAAAGTAACTTTTAAAATCATTCTCAGTCACCGTAGATGCTAATCCTCCTACAAAAATCTTTTTGGTGCGTCCATATCCCGGTGATCCCTGAGAACTGCCAGTATTTCGGTTTATCAGGTGCTGATCATCTCTTGGAACAGCTTTCTTTGCTTCCACCTGAAAGTTAAAAATACAACGTGTAGTCCACAAAATGAGAAGCATGAAAATTAACCAAGAGCAAATTTACAGTCAATTGACTTAGTATACGCGGTATTTGGCAACACAAATAGCAGCATTTCGAATGCAATGTGATTTGTAAACAATATACTGAACTGACTTACGGTTCGTCCATCAATCATGTGCTTCTCCTTAACCACTCTTTCCGCAACTGCAGGGTCTGCATATACAACAAAACCAAAACCACGAGCACGACCCGTGGTTCGATCTCGCATGATTACAGCGTCTGCCACTTGTCCATAGGCTCCAAAATATTCTTTAAGACGATCCTCATCGGTGTCCCAAGAAATCCCGCCAATGAAAAGCTTTCCTTGATCCATCTCCATCTTTTCTGAAAATTCATACGAAATTACCTCAATGGTCAACAATCATCCATCAAACCAAATAATTAATAAAGATTTTAAAGCAAAAACTGAAGTACCCGGATCAAATCAAGAATGGGTAACTTGATGCAGCACAAAATATAACATAGATTGCAATCGTAGAAGAATCGCAGCAACTCCAAAATGCAAACCATCAACAGACAAATCTATCAGATCCGGAGATACACATAAAAAACAATAAATAAGAGATAAAAGAAAAAGAAAAATCAGACCTTATCCAGAAAATGAGGCAGGAACCCAGTACTGATCACTGATCAAATATCAAGAGGGAAATGCCCGATTTAATAAAACAGGATTGGATCCTTCATTCATCGGCTAAGATCAAACATACGCAATCCTGAAAACTCAGAATCCACGTAGATCAGACAGAACCCACAAACGATAACAATCAGATGTCAACAAAAACCAATATTTTGATTCATCTTCGCAAAAATTCACCATCAAAGGAGGAGAAGAATCACTGGATTGGAGCCAAGATCTAATGAGAGGAATATACATAAATAAAAACAAGAGGTATGTTCATCCTATCACTTTGTTCTCCCTCTCTCTCTCTCCAAAGGTCCTTCTCTTCCTTTTCTTTTTCCTTGTTTATTCCACTCCTTTTTCACATAATCAAAAGAAATGGAATTTCTTGGGCGATGAAAGGAGATATTGATTATGTATGTGTGTGTATGTATGTATGTATATATATATATATATACACACACAAATATTGTAGGTAGAGAAAGAGAGAAGGGAGGAGGAGGTTGTGTTTATAAGAATGGTTAAGCAAATTCACTGGTGTGAGAAAAATTGGAGCCTAAGGTAGACGACGGAAGCTGATGATATTTGAGCTTTATCGTGCTGCTCCGCTAATTTCATTCAAAATAATTAATATATATATATATAGATACGCTGTACATCTACCATACAAACTTATGTGAGCACCGATGAGGTGTCGCTCACCCATTGGATACACANTATGCTACATTTTTATTTGATTTATGACCTAAAAAAATCAAATTTATGTGTAAAAAATTGTATGTTTTACATGTGAGTGCGAGGATCATGAGGCTAGATATGTCATGCAAGTTGTGGTTTATGATATGATATTTAAATTACTCTTACATCATTTAAATGTTTCGATTTTTTTTTATGACAATGAAAAATCGTATTCGTTAATTTTTAATTTGTATTTGGTAAATATTTATATAAACGATGTAGTTTACAAACCACTCTAATCAAGTAAATCATTTTGAATAATGTGCAACATCGAATAAGATCTAATGAATATATGTGTCGAATTTAATAACCATCATATATGAACCAAGTAAATCACCAAATAATATAAAATTTAACTATTTTGGTAATTATTATTTTTTTACCGGTCACTAAATATTTTATTCGCGATAAAATGTTACAAAAGTTTGTATATTTTTTTTCCTTTTTTTTACACAAATTGGGAGATAAATATTGGCAGGCATTCATTAATTTCGAAATTTTGTGTTATGCGTCCACACATTTAATTTTTTAAAATTCGTTTTTTAGATTTTAAAAAAAAAACCATTTATTCGACAAAATATTACCTTGACAACCTACGGTGGATTTATAGTTGACTTGTACTAACATATCTCACGTGTCTATATTCTCATAATTCTTGAAATAAATATCTATCCGTTTTTTTTAAAAAAATATATATATAAACACATGGAATAAATTATGTTATAAATTTTTTTACAAATAATAATAATAATTTAATAAATATATGTGAATCGCTGGTCGATATAAACATGTGAGGATTTTCCATTTTGAATATATGCATTTTTTTTATACATATGCAAGGTAATCACTCACAATTAGAAAAAATCACAAGTATTAAATTACGGTCACGATTTTCATTTTCTTGAAATTTCAACAACTTGAATTTTATTAGTCAATGATTAATTTTTAATTAAATTTCTTAGATAATACATGGAGAACTTGGCATTTAGAATTGAGAGGCTTTTTCTAATTTTTAAAATTTGATATATTATTTAGATTCATCTAAAACATATAACTAATCGATATGCAGTCACAACCAATTACTGGTTTCAAATATCGCAGCATAAGTTGAATAATATTTCTTGCTCACAAAGTCATAATATTCTTGAATAATTTGGATGCATATTTGTTTAGTTCAAGATTCAACATACATACATACATACATACATACATATANATTTATTCGGATTCTCTTTTGGTAATTCAAATCAAATTTAGATTTTTAATACGTTGAATCATAATTAACGTAAAAAAAACTCATGTTACATCATACGATCTGATAATGTATGCAAAAATTCTCAACAAGAATCCATATGCAGTATGATCTTTTTCAACTCATATATTCACACCGATTGTCACATGGCCATCAGCTCATTTCATAAACAATATTGTTCATATGAAATATTATCGTTATATAAAAAAAAATATCAATTAATTTATTTATATATAAAAATCATCATAAAATTTAAATTTACATTGTGAAAGTGACCTTGGTTGTTTGGTAGATATATAATATATTTACGTGACTCACAAGTCTCAGTTAATATTGGGCCGCTGCCCAAAGCCCATATATTTGCCGTAACAATCGGTTCCTCTTCTTCTCCTCCATTCCACCGTTGATGCATGACATTTGCGCTTCATGATTATCGGAATCGTGTTCCGATATTAGTCTGGTTCCCGGTTTATGTATTTCGGATTAGTAGAAAAATTATGGCTTTAATGAATCTGAAATCGATTCAAACGGCGCTCGACCTCGTCGAGTCGAAGAAGGAAAATCTCAGAAAAGCTTTTGAAGAGTTGCAGTCGCACTCATCTTTGCTATCTTCATTTACTTTCACGTGGAATGACGTAGAATCCTATGTTGAATCCACTCGATCCGACCTCCTCCATAAGTTCTCTACCCTCCAGGCCCAGGAATCTCTGAAGATTCGGAAGCCCAAACACGTGAAGCTTTACGCGTCGGACCCACTTCCCGCCCGGCCGGAATTGAAGTCTCTATGTAAGAACATGGACGGTCTGGGTTTGCGTAAGTATGTGCTTGACCGGCCCAAGGAAAGGACCGCCATTAGGGTTGAGTTGGCTGACGCGTTGAAGCACGCGTCGGATCCGGGTTCCATGATTTTGGATGCCCTGGATGGCTTTTGTGCCGCAGGGTCGGATTCAGGTTTTGGGTCTGAGCTGGGAGCGTTGAAGAGGGCTTGCGCAGTTTTACTGGAGGAGTTTTTGAGGGTTGGGTTCGAGATTGGGGCGGAGGCCAAAGAAAGAGCGGCAGCTATTGCTGCTAAGTGGAAGGGGAAGATGGCGAGTGTGAGTGATGGGAACGGTGGAGATGAAGACGAGGAGAAGAAAGAAGAGATTGGGAGTTTGGATAAGTTAATCTATCTGCAGCTCTTAGCTGCATACAAACTGGTAAATAATGGTGGCTATGATGCAAATGAGTTGATCAATGTTGTTGTCATGATTGCCAGGTGCCGGCAGGCTGTGGAGTTGTGTCAAGCGATTGAACTTCAGAGTCGGGTTTCCGGTAAAATTGGGGTTATTAGCATTTTACAGCTGCGTTTGCCTGTTATATTACTCTTATTAATATGTGCTTGTATCAGTGTGAATTTTCTTTGTTGTGTGCTGGAAAAAAATGTAGAAATTGGGGGGCTTCACCTCTTGAATCTATGGCTGATTAACAGTCGAAGTGGATGGTTGATTCAATTGAATTTTTTTTTGTGGAATGGGTATCTTAGATTTTCTTTAGAATAACCAACTTGAATGAATGATTTTGTCTATCACTAGTAATTTCCTCTCTGGGTTTAACTAAAGTTCAGATTTTTTGGTTGATATTTGGTGCTATGACTGTAATCTTTGCGAGTTTGCGCTTGGATCAAGTCATTTGAAATTTAGTATTTAAGTGTCTCCTCTAGATGGAAAGTTTTTATTTGCAGAAACAAAGATATCTTCACAGTTGCTTATGTTGTTGAAAAAAAAGAAACATCAGTATGTTGACTTCAATTCAGTTTTATTGGCGCCGTCGTAGTGGTGAAGAACGTTGGAGTTTAAGCTGAGAATAAGTTTGAAACTGGCTTTGGAAATGGAAATTTACTAAATCTTGATGATTTATTGTTGATATGAAAACAAGGACAATGAACCTTGTTGGTTAAGATGGATATCAGGATCTTATAATATTCAAATTTTCTACTACTTTTTTTAGCAAAATGACCACGTGTTCAATATTACCGTTTGTTTGTGATTTGAATTTATTTATTTTCATCTCTGGGTAGTACATGGGATAAGAATGTTGCCTGCCATTGGATGAAAAAGTAATTTTATTTTTGTCGCATCTGTCCTCTTTTTTTACGCATTATCTTTAGTCAATTCATGTCATTGGAGACACCTGTGCCTTTACAAGTTTGATGTTCAAGTTTGGTGCCTCCTCTACCTTAAAGCAAGTGTGTGCGTCACTGAGTCGGTGTACATAAATGTATGGTGTTGAAAAGAGACTATGTTTTTGTTTCTTTAATATGTGTAGCATTGCAACATTTAGTTACCTCTGCTGTAATATTGCCATGTTTATCTGTTCTAAATTCGGATATTGAACAGCGATATTCGTGGTTTCCAACAGATATTGTGAAGAAACTGATTGATAAGGGCAAACAACTTTTGGCTCTCAAATTCGTTTTTGAATTTGAGTTAATTGATGAGTTCTCTCCTGTGCCCTTATTGAAAGCATATGTAAATAATTCTGAAAAACTTTCTCAAAAAGTGCTCAAGAGTGGGAAGGGATCCCGTCAGTCATTGGTAATATTTTATATTATTTTGAGATGGTATTTCTATTGTGATACTTTTCTTGGAGATTATTTATTAGATATATGTGCATGTGAACACAATTTCATTCACACGTTTCTCCATAAAATCTGTTTCACACGCATGCAATTTGGAAGGACAAGTTGTATAGAATAGGTTTCTCAAAATACAATTTCGCTCTGAATAGTTGTGTTGATGCTCTATGGAATATATGATATCCATAATCCAAAAGAAGTGGTGTAAATTTGAAATTTAGTCCAACACGTTAGTATTTGAATCAGATTTTTTTTGATTACATGCCTATGTAATTCTCCATTTGTGTATAATTTTTTTAAAGCCTAAATGACACAACTTTAAATTAAAACCACATTGGATTAGCTGGCATCAATCTTTTTCAAGCCTCAAATTGTCTGCTACCAGACCCAGATAAATAATTTCCCTGAGAACTTCAGAATCAGATCTTTGATCTTGAATTTTTTTCTGTATTTTGATTCCGGTCTAGCATGTCATGGTCTTTGTGGATTTTGGGTTGGATATGATTTCTCGAGAATTTTATGATTTGGTCCAAATCAACAAATTGGACATGGTTATGTTCTTGCAACCATTTCATTTTTATCTTTCATATAAATTTTGCACAAAAGAATGATATTGATTTGGCTATATTGACATTTTTCAGCGACAATTTTGGCATTGTACATATAATGTGATAAAATATTTACGTAAACCTTTCGTATGGGGTGTAACAAATAGTAATTATAGGGCTTAAAATAAAGTAGTTGTGGAATTTATCAACCAAACAACTAATTTTAAGTGTATCTGAGTCTTCTGTTATGTATCTACTAAAGCCAGAGACTAACAGCCTTGTATGTCTTTTGTTTTCTGTAGAATGAGGCTGCAACTAAAGAAATTAATGCATTGAAAGCAGTGATTAAATGCATCGAGGATCACAGCCTGGAATCTCAATACCCGAAATCTGTACTGGTGAAGCGTATTGAGAAATTGGAGAAAGAGAAGGGTGATAGGAAAAGGGCTGCACCAGCAGCTACACCTAGGCCACAACAGAATTTGAGGCGACCCCCCCAAAATGGAAACAAGAGGATGAGAGCTGCTACTGGTCGGAAATTTCCCGCGAAGCCAGTTGTTCCCCCGCCACAACCTTCGTTGGTGCAGAAGTCAGGTTTGTTGCCAGATTACACTGCACGATACCTCAGCGCATCTGCTG
The DNA here is from genome assembly GCF_012295235.1 of Primulina huaijiensis. NCBI lineage: Eukaryota > Viridiplantae > Streptophyta > Magnoliopsida > Lamiales > Gesneriaceae > Primulina > Primulina huaijiensis. The sequence continues at coordinate 2,803,495 of NC_133312.1, read as the reverse complement.
GGGCCTATGGCGTGGCAGGTCCAATTGCTGCTCCTGCTGCTGCTGTACCATATGCAGGCTCATCTGCCAGCGTGTATGGATTGTCAGGAGCTGCCCCTTTGGGCTATAATCCAACTGCATCTGGTTCTTATCCTACTGAACCACATGTGCAACCAGTTTATAATGATGGGGCTGTTGGTTATGGTGGATATAGTATCCCATCTCAATACCAACCAGTTTACTATCAACAGTAAACATATTACTCTTCCAGAAATGGATGGTCTCGTCTTTGTTGCATGTCTTGATTTTAAATCAGCGTTTTCAAAAGCATGCTTCTGCGTTTTGATTAATGGGATTTTAGCGCAATGGCAAGATTTAATTTTTCGTCGTGTTGTTAACGATGATCGATTACTGCAGTATTGTCTGTGCCAAGATTGGTCCAGGTACCCTGCCCTCTTAGATTAATCATGACTTGTCTCATGTTGATCTTTCACTTTAATGCATTTTTGTTACCGCTAGGAATAATTGTTCCTTAGCGAGTAGTTTATGCTAGTTTAGCCATTTTCTCTTGAATATGCGGAATTTTCTGGTGAAATCAGGAAACAATATTCTGTCACACTCTCTGACTGAATCTTGTTACCATGAAAACTCTTGGCCTTAGTCATCTGACTAGTGATCAAATGGGCACGTATATGGCTCATTTCAAATTTTATCAATGTTTTTTTTTTGAAAATTTATCAAATGTTACCATCTCTCCCATGCAAACCATCTTTAGATCTTTTGAAACGAAAGCAATATTTTAGTTTGAGCCGATTATTTGTGGTCTGACCTCCAAAAATCGACACAACAGTTTCAAATGGCTATAAGCCACGCACAGTATAAGCTTCTTCCAGTTCAGTATACATGCCGAGGTCGATAACCGAGAGCCTTAACGTGTATTGTTTCATCGAATGTTCGATGAGACCTTTAAAGTTTATGCACGAGATGCACGCGTAGACAATTTTTTATCTTTCATTCGCTCACCAGCCAAAATGATTCTTTATTTGTTCCTTTCTTTCATGATTCTTGGCAATTATAATGCCATTTTTTTGTTTTGGGTGTTTTTTTTTTGGTGGAACAACAGTAGTGTTCTGCACTTTCCATCAAGCCGTGTTTCGAAGATTTTCGAGACATTTCCCGGGGCATTGTCATGTTCCATCTTTTGGCATGTATGACTATGCCTTCTTTTTTATATACAAACGGGGTGGAATATTTACTTGAACCTAACTAGATTAAACACCTCGGGTGAATCAATTGAACGACTATGTCACTGCTACAATTGTTTGAATCTTTTTCATTGTCTGTAATGGCTATTCAGCTCTCTGCTGTGTAAGTTTTGCTTGTAAAGACGACACACATATATATATTCTTTGATTTAACAATTTTTTCACACACACACACACACACACACACACACACATATATATATATATATATGAACACTACTTTTTCTTTTCCTTTTATACTTTAAAGTTAAAATATTGAATTTTAATGCAATACGACAATGGGATTGAATGTTTGCATCCACAATTTAAATGTTGCATAAGAACTGATTTTACTCGATAAAACGATTGAAATGTATTTAAAATTAGTCTTCTAATAGCAATTATTTTGTAATAATAGTAATCAATAATTGCAAAATTAGAAAATAAAATAAGTATCACCGTTGCCAACATTTTATATCCTAGAAATCCTTTTGGAACATCAAATTTAACATTGGAATTAATATTTATTTTTATGACAAAAATTAGATGCTTATTAAAACATTGAGTATGTTTCTTGTGAGACGGTTTCACGAATCTTTATCTGTGAGACGGATCAATCTTATCGATATTTATAATAAAAAGTAATACTATTAGTATAAAAAGTAATTTTTTTTAATGGATGATTCAAATAAGAGATCTGTCTCACAAAATACGACAATTATCTCACACAAATTTTTACTTAAAACACCATGCCTGCATGTGAGAATAATAAACAGTTAATAATTAATGATAATAATAATAAATAAATGAATGAATGAATAACGCAACGGGGGTGTGTGAGGAAACTGGATGAGGACAAGTCACTGACTACTCAACTCCGTCCACACTTGAGGCCCGTACGGGGCCTTCGACAAGATCACACAATAGTACGGTTTTACCCCTGTGCTAAATGTCTATATTGCCCCCACCCATTTCATGTAGGTGTTGAAAGGCACCACCCGGCCCGGCCCCTTTCTCATTATGGAAGACTTTCAGTCACTCTCTCAGTCTCCCTCCGATAATGCCTCTGCGCACGTGCCAGATGGATGCTCCTCCGCAGCCTCGGACGCAGCTGTGCAGAGCGGTGGTGGATGTGGATCCAGTAATGGAGCTAAGTACAGGCTCATGTCTCCGGCCAAGCTCCCGATCTCTAGGTCCACATGTATTACGATTCCTCCTGGACTCAGTCCGACGTCGTTTCTCGAGTCACCTGTTCTTCTCTCCTACGTCAAGGTCACAATTTTGTGGAACTTGAATTAGCCTCTTCTTCTTTTTTAACTTGTTAGTGGCTAGTGTAATTGGTTCTATTCTCTACGAAGAATCGGTTTCGGATTCGATTCCTACTTTTGTGAATCAAGTATGTAGTTCGAATGATTAAATATGAAGGATTTAAGTGCTCCTGTGTGAGGAATTGTCTGTTGTAGGTCTTGATTGTGAGAATTCTTTTTAAGAGCTTTAAGAGTGTGAATGGCCAAAATTGGTGTTATGCGAACTGAAGGTTCTTGTAGTGGGGTATTTGTGGAATATTTCAGTTGATTTTTATTATTGATTTGATATTAGGTTCTTTTTCATCATACTGCTGATCGCTGAATCCTCTTCCTTTTCATTTAGGGGCTCATTTGGGGAATATTAATGGGAAGTGAATAGGATGTGTGAATTCGGGACCGTTGGTTTATTATGCTAAGGAAAAGTTATATTAGTTTCTCCATGGAATTATTTGCTCACTTTTCAACCTTTTGGAATTGGAATATTTTTAAATTAATTTCAGAAATATGATATTCAATTTCTCTGTTGTTTCTTCACTTAGTGAATCTCCTTTACTTGTTGGTGCATGATATTTTCCTTTGTGTTATTCTGCCAACATGAAAAGATGTTTCACTTAAATAATGAGCTTCTTGAATGCGCATCAAAGGAATTTATCCCACTATGATTACGAGGATCAATCCATAAAATTATTGCTTTCCTATTGCGCTTGAGAAAGTTAATGGTCTTTGTGGGTGCATGTGAGATTGATGGTAAAGGATCATTGTTATTTCTTTTCGAACGCTTGATAAATGACTGAAGAACAAGAATCCCTATTTGAATAGATTGGAAAGTTTTTAATGCTATTCAATGGCTGTGGAGAGACTTGAATCCTCAATTGTGACCCTTTTTTCCCTTGCAATGCTTTATCAATTTTGCAGGTGGAGCCTTCTCCAACCACAGGTTCTCTTTTTAAGCCTCAGTTGATGCAACGAGCTTGTGAAAATTCTGTGCTATCATCTGAGAAAATTTCTTCCCGTGCCAATACCATTGATGGAATAACATCTGGTGATTTTGAGTTTAAGTTCCTCGCTGGATCTAATACTGCATCAGAATTACCATCTACAGGACAGGCTGTAATGTTCTGAATCTTTATGTTGTGCGATTGTTCTTTTTATATAGTGTTCCCCCCTCTTTAGCCATAGAACAAGTGACTCTGGTTTACTTTAAAATGAGTTGGAAAATTATTTCCATTTCACACCCTCTTCTTTCTTAGGTAAAAGCAAATCCACATACTGTTTTGATGAAAATGTGAGTTTGAATTCAAAACCTATTGTAAAATGATTAGCAGATTCCTCCGTACTCCTTTTACTTCATGATCTTCAAACAGATACTAGCTATCACTTGTTTGCCACTTCTTTTGCAAATTCGCCGCTGTCTTATTGTATAAAAAATAGCTGTCATGTATGATAAAATCTATATATTGGGAATCATGAAATTATTTGATCCCTTTGATATAATTATAGGTGATTCTAGTCTAAGTTCTTCAAATTACAAATCTCCAAAAACTCGGATTCATTTGCATCAAATGGTCCCCTTTTTAGGAATGCATTATTGTCTCCAAATTTTAAGTTGATACATGTTGCGAAAGGTCTTAGCGAGTCATAGTTTTATGAGTACTGGCTGATTTTTTTTACTAATATTATTATTTCTTCATGACAGATTCCGGTGGGGTTTAATGTAAACGGACCATTTGGTCAAGCTCAAGATCAACGATTTTCACAATCATCAGCACCTTCAAATTTGGCGACATATGGGCTATCGGAGTTGAGAGTATCTGCACCTATGAGTGTGCATGAGACATCAGCCTGTAGTACTGCTGACGAATTAAATCATGGAAGGCAGTTAACTACAACGGTCATTTCTGATCCTAAAGATAGCAGCCCATCAGCTACAGCTGATAGAACATCAGATGATGGATATAACTGGAGAAAATATGGGCAGAAACTGGTTAAAGGAAGTGAGTTTCCAAGAAGTTATTACAAATGTACTTATCCTAACTGTGAAGTGAAAAAGATCTTTGAACGATCTCCAAGTGGACAAATTACTGAAATTGTCTACAAGGGATCACATGACCATCCAAAACCTCAAGCTGCCCGTCGACAAAATTCTGGTGCTCTTATATCCATTCAGGAGGAGAAATTGGATCAGAGCCTGTTCATGGTTCAAGAGGGTAAACATGCCAAACACTGATGAATTTTCCTTTTTATTTAACGTTTAAAATGATTGACAGCGTTAATTTTTGGTGGCCTTGAGTAATTCCATTTGACTTAGGCGAATCATCATGAATAAATATATTCTCAACTAAATTCTCAACTTGTCTATTAAGTATCCAGCTCAAGAATAATCACTGCTATGTTTATTAGTGAACCTAGCTTGAAAGCTTTATTCATCTGTTTGTTCTTCCACGGCTAATGGGTTTTGCTAATCATTATTTTCAACTTATTTTCTAATGTACATGCTTACATGCTTAAAATGGAATTGGTAGGAAGAGCTGGCAAATCTGTTTGAAATATTTGTGTTGCTCCAAAGATTTTTGTTATCAGTAGCAAGTAGAAAATGCAGTACTTAGCTAGATAGATGACTGCATATTCCATCGGGTGTTGATTATTTTGTATTGTACTGATCAAATGTTTTGAAGGTTTGTAAATTTCTTGGACAAACTTAGCTGACACCTGACGGTCAATTTTTTGAGGAATCTGATGTTTGTACTTGGGCCTGAGCTGGTCATCTTGCTAGGTTTAAGTCATGGACGATGGTGTTTGTGCTTGACTTATAAAATGTCTCAACTGATTTTTGTGTTTGAATGGTCACAGTGCAAACTCCGCTCGGCCCTAGTCAGCTCACTGAATGGAGCTACCAGCCACGTGTTAATTATGATCCCCTCATTTAAATTTATTTCTAATTTCAATTCCATTTTTGTTGAAGACAAGTTGCATATAAGCAATCTGGAGCCCAATGTCTCTTTGGTGTTATCTCCTCGGAAAGCAAATGAGGATGGTCTAGATGGTTCAGGCTCTCAGTTTTTGGCCATCAATGAAGAAGTCGATGAAGATGATCCTGTTTTGAAGCGAAGGTATTGCATTTTTAGATTTGCCATAAATATATAACAGCCATCTTACTTAATTTCTTCTGCTAAAAACTTGAGCAGGAGAATGGAGGATGGTCTTGATGTTACACCAGTTGTTAAGCCCATTCGCGAACCACGAGTTGTCGTTCAAACTATCAGTGAAGTTGATATTCTAGATGATGGGTATAGGTGGCGCAAGTATGGGCAGAAAGTGGTCAGAGGGAATCCCAATCCAAGGTATGTTTCAAGTCAAGGCTTAAGCCTGACTTTTAAGATCAAGTTAAAAAACCACTAGCTTGCATTCTTTCTTCAGATTCAAAGTTGTAATTGATCTTTATGATTTGTTTCATTAGCATTTTTTTGTTTGTTAAAAGTAGTATCAAATCTGATTTCCTGATTCTGAACACTTAAACTTGGTGTAAGGACCTGAGTCGTCAACATGTTTCACGAACCTGCCTTTTGCACTTGTTTGTTTTGTCTGTAACCCAGGAGTTATTACAAGTGCACAAATGCTGGGTGCCCGGTTAGGAAACACGTGGAAAGGGCGTCAAATGACCCCAAAGCTGTCATAACTACATACGAGGGTAAGCACAACCACGATGTCCCAACTGCTAGAAACAACAGCCATGAATTTGCTGGAAACACTCCGTATACCATAACTTCAAAAATCAGGCCAGAGGGGAGTAATTCACTCAGTCTTGACCTTGGTGTCGGAATTAGCCGTGTTGCTGAGAATAGATCGAATGAGCATGCGCACACCTCAAATGCTGAAGACAGAGACCAAATTGCACAGCATGATTCTGGTATGAAGGTAGTTCAACAATCTCCTGCTTGCTATGGTATTGTAAATGGTGGCTTGAATCTGTATGAAAATAGGGAAAAAAAGGTCGAGGTTCATACCTTTCAGACTCTGCCTATCCATCCTTCTAACCAATGTCAACAAAACCCTGGAAGAATACTTATGGGGCCTTAAAATTGTTTCTGTATGTTGAGAAAACGTAAAGTAAATTTGAGTTATCATTTCCCAGCATTTCTTATTTATCGAGCTGGGAAGATCTTGTGCCTATGCCTTAGGTAAGTTAGGAATGCTGCTGCACTGTCATGTGTATTATGCTGTTTCATGCCTAAAAGGCGTTCCATTTTCAATGTGAGCCTCTATCATGTTCTCCATGTTCTAGTTCCTTTATTCACGTGCAAGACAATTTCACGAGTCCAAAATTTGAACATGAAGTCATGAGTTGAATTTCACGTAATCAGATGACTGTGTTTTCAAATAATTATGTGTACCATTCGACAGGACTCAAGCGTCTAATAGGCCTCAAAGTATCCGATATTATGGTTTTGAGAGTAAAAACACTGCAAATGTTTACATCTGAATAATTGAGTTCGCATGTTTAGATGATTAATTAAGCAAGGGGATGAATTGTTATAGGCGTTTATGGGTAGTATATAATTAAAACTTAAAACATGTTATGAACCTAGAGTGTATTTTTAAGAGGTCCTATAAGATAAGATGGTTGTCTGCAAGTAGGATCCATAGACACATTCAACTGCAAGCGCGACCCATAAATGCCAATCGACGACACAATCAGTAGTGCAATCTATTTCTAACAGCCGTTCACAAATTCAAAAGTTCTAAAATACCGAATTCCTTTCGAGGAGTTGAAACACTTTTTTCTTAGAAAAATCAAAATACTGAGCCAACTTTTAATCACGCTTCCCAAGTATTTTAAAATTTTCTATTCGTGCTTTTGGATCGAGCAGAAATCACAGCCCAATTGAGAGAGACTCATCCAAGTTCATTCCCAAATGTGACTACAGAGCAAATATTCTGGTTAAAACCGTAGGATCAACGTCGTTGACCTAGTTTTTTCCCCGGGATTTCATTGGAAAATATCTTACTTCTATCGACACTGATTGAATTTTATAAATATATATATATATATTTATATTATTATTACGAGATTTTGATAATTAAATTAAATTTGAGCTCAAAACTCAAAAATGAAAAAATAACCCATAGTCATCTCAATAAATGAACCCAGCTTATCAAATAATAGATTAAATAGCCAACGTCCAAAACCTTCAGTTCATCGTTGAGAGAGGTGTAATACACCTAAACTAGACCATCATAGAGGCCCTCAAAAATAATAAAAATAGACTAAAAATTACATGCTATTTTCAGATACAAAAAATATCAGAAGGGAAATCCTTTACTAGAGTTCTTCTTCGAGGACTCCGCTAATCTTCTCACACATTTAGCATTGTTGTAAAATGTATAGAGTTCATTGGCTACATCGCCAGAGTGACGCGTAATAAATGCGGAGACGAAACGCTTATCAGACATCCTCAATGCTCGTAGCATTGCAGGCCCCTTGATTCCAGGTTCAACTCCCATATCCTCTATTTTACAAGCTAACAGATAACGTGGCTTTAATACATTCTCCAGATTGGAGTATAGAAGGAATGGGTTGCCTAGTACCAAATTGGCTGATTGTTTCATGGTGCCTAGTATAAAAGTCATGTTTCTCTGAACTTTGTCAATGGACAGCGTCAACACGAGTGGAGAACGTCCTATGAGACCAAAAATCTCATCCTCTGAAAACCCATATTTTTCAAAATTTACCACCTTTTCACGAATGGTAGCGATGCGGGATATGGCAAAGAGGGAAACCACATGCTTGTACATTCTAGATTCCTTTGATACCCCGGTTTTACGGATGTAATCCATCTTCTCATCATTTAGATTAGTCCGAGGGATTATGGTGGGACGCGACAGAAGCACAGCAATCAAGTCCCTATTGCTAACACCCAGTGATTCATACATGGCAATGACCGGCTTGATTTTGTTGTGGAAGTTGTAGGTAAGTAAAGAAGGATTCCGCACAATAGCCTTGGCCAGGACCTGCCTAGAGCCGAAGAAGGCCTCAAAATATTCAAGGCGTTCATTTAAAAATAAGTTGATTCTGCAGTTGAGAAAGCGAGGACGGCAGTTAATCATTTTGACGAGGTCAGAGGATGTGATACCGAGCTTAGATAATATTTCAAGCTTAGACTGAAGTATTTTGGGATCTGTTTTACGTAAAGACGGACGCCGTGAAAAAATCTTGTATATATCATTATCACCACAACCCCATTCTCCCAATATGTCAGCAGAGTCTTTTATTTTGACACAGCTACCTGCCAATTCCACGTCTTCACTTAAAGCTTCAGTTGAATCTAAAGATGAGGGCGAGAATAGACAATGATTTATCTTGTATCGATATGTATTGAAAGGGGATAATGTAACATTCCGGAAAATGTCAGCATCAATCTTTCCAAGTTGATTAAGACCCTAGAAACACAAAAAACTCTATATTTTCAGCTCTCAATTCAATAAGGCGAGTCAGCACCAAAGCAACATGAAATTCTGGATAAATGACATTCGAAATGTAATACTAAAGGTAATACAAAATTCAAGGTAGCAACAAACCCATAGCTCCTATCAAGTATCTAGATTTCCAAATATTTAACCCTTACTTTCTTTGAATGACTGGCACCAACAAAGGGTCAGCAAAAATGCTGGTACATGTTTGGTTATGTTTCTGGTAATTCCATAAAACATTTTCCGGAAATAAATTTCTACAAATTGAATTTGGGAATATGGAGTATTGTGTCTGGAGAAGGCATTTCTACAGTAGATGTCAACTAAAGAGAAATTATTTGGTTTTTTTCAAATATTAAATCGTTATTTTAAAATTTGAAAATATAATTTATTTTGTCAGTATTTAATCTATGATTAAATTATTTTTGAGAATGATGAAAAGTTGAATTAGGAATAAGTAATAACAATTGCTTAATAGAATGTGAAAAAGGATCAATTTGTGTTCAAGGGATAAAATTGAAGATAATGTAAATGTGTATGATGTCGTTTTTGTGAATTAAAAATATTTCCCATAAAGATAAGGTAGCAATGCTCAAAGGATTTCACAGCACAAAGTGCAAAAATAAGGTAGTTGAGATCCTGAGTAAAATAATCAGTTTAGGCAATATTATTTTGGTTAAATATTCAGTTCTTTGATCAAGGTAAAAAATCATCAGTTACTTGCTCTATGAAATAGGGAAAAGAAAGATTTGAACAGCTTGATGTAGCAAGCACCAAATAATTTCTTGAATAAGAGATAATTCCCAAAGTGGCATACATAAGTTCTTTTTAGTTTTCTTGAATAAGAAAACAGTAAAAGATCAAATCACAAAGATAACAGAAACTAACATCAGCCACTCACCCATGGATGGAACCCCACCCCCTCGACTCTGCACTGCTCCTATATTTTTTAGAATCAGAACAATAAATAAAAAAGAAAATGATAATGATAATTTACCCCATATCTCCTATATATATTAACCTAAATCTCTAATCTCTTCTTTTCTCTCCAAGCTGGTATCTTTAATTAATTTCTTTCAATCTTTAATTTGCTAATCTTTTAAAAAAAATTCAATATCTAACCTCACCACTTATTGATATTAATCCTATGAAAAAATATTTAATTGCCAATATATATTGGGTAAGAGATTGTTAAACTTTCAATATTGACTCAATCATGTATGAGTTTGAAAATGATACATATATGTCAACTACTATATTTTATTTTTATGTTCTAAAAATTATTTTTGCTGGCTACATCCCTGCACTCAGCCCAACAAATTTGGTCACTCAACTCCACTAACATGATATAATAAAAAAAGAAAAGAACAACGAAAATATCTAATCTAATAAAGAAACGACCCATAACCACCAAAAAAGAAAAGACTTATAAAAAAAACGTAGAGGGATGGGAACTTACAGCATGGAGAGAATGGATACCACTGTTGCACCAGTGTTGACGAAAAAAAGCAGCACCCATTTGCAGAAGCTGTGACAATACCATTTATTTATCAAAACAAGAATGAAAAAATTGAAGTATCATACTTCAAAGACATCAGCGATAAAGCAAGTAGTGATGCATCCTGCTTCACTTCACATCAATTCGTTTAAGGGCACATGATATATCTTAACGTCCATTTTGCCAAGCCTAACTCTGCCTGCATGTATGAGTGCATTTCAGTTCACACGAGTCGAGGTTTTTTTCTAGATATAGACTCAATTTAACTAAATTGGATCCAATATCAGAGGTGAACTAACAGTCCAACTATGTGGTTAAAAGTAAGTCAGAGGTTGATAAGGAGAAACAAAGTCAAGAGTGAGGAGCTATCAAGTCTGTAATTTTAAGTGATGCACAAGACAGAAAAGGATACATAAAGATTGTGTATTTAAAGTAAAAAGAAAATTTTATATAATTAGGACAGATCCAAGGAAACAAGCAAAGCTCAAGCTCCAACTTTAAAACATTAGGAAGAAAATACAAAATCCAAGGAAACAACGCTAGCAGCTCCTATCAAGTACTTAGATTTCCAAGGCTAGACCTCCAGTTCTTTGAATAACTAGTATCAGCAAAAGGCAACCATAAGAGAAAAATGGTTTCACATAACAGAAAACAAGGTAGTCAGGGGCAACACAATCAGTATACAAATACGTAGTCAGATCAGAGGCTTTAATGGTTGGATTCTTTTTTGGCTACATATTTGTGTTTTCTGAACAAGGGAAAAACCTTCAATTTCTTTGAAGCTTTGCCATCTCGCTTTCCTTGAAGGAAATATGCAAAGAATGTATCAATAAATTACAAATATAGTAATACATTTCACCACACCAGTCTTCATCTTGTTGCATGAATGATTTCACATTTAATCTCATGAGGTGATTTCAATGATGTAAAGAAAATCCGCTGTGGCATTATTATGTGAAAATTATATGAAAGTTCTTGTCTCACAGTCACACCAAGAAGAGGCAGTCGCTCATTTCACATTGGTACCAGCATTATTGCATAGAAATACGATAAATATGATAATGAAATGTTATTGTTTCGACGACCGCAAGTACAAAGCTAGGCTTAGACAATGGGTATTTTTGGTTTGCGTTATCAGAGGGTGATAGTGTAATAATCCATTCTGATCCAGTGTTTGGTTCATCAAATCTCATTTTGTGATGAATCTTCAGGCATTTCAATCTCTCTTCAGCAATCTTATAATAAATACTGACTTCCAGAGCCATATTTTGAACCTTAAATCCATCCATTGAGTAAGGAGTGGAAAATGGGGATTGGAAAACAATTGGACTTAATAACTATTAAATTTTAATGATAAAATAATACTAGGTTAAATGAACCAAAAAATATATAATATACCCACATCTTTACCAGAAAAAAGTCGGACAGAGAAGGAAATTGAGGATAGCGTGGAGGACTTTTATTTTATGCATTTATCGCAAAAATGATTACCATATGCTGTAGAGCACTATATAATTACACCACCCAGATGACTATACTTGTCAAGTAGAAATATGCACAGAGATTCGTAACGATTTTGCTGCACGAAACAGGATCACATTTGATTGTTAAGCTATCACCCCTAACCACGCAAACCAAACCTTTCTTGTTTTTTAATCATCCCACCATCAAAAAATCCAAGTCCGTGTAGCTGGGCCGTTTCAATCCAGGCCTACAAGATACTTACCAATAAAAATAACAATCAACACAAATCAATAAGAATCTACAGATGCAACACAAAGTATAATGACATTAGCACCAAATTCAGGGATTATGAACATAACAAAAATAAATGGAAAAGGAGAAATTCTTTTCGCGGTATTCACTAATGTTAACAGGCACAACACAATTAGACCGAAAAGTTCACAGAAATACTACGATACTTGCAACAACAGAGTTTGGAATCAGACTGACGTGCAAAAAAATTGTTCAGCGAAGCAACAGATTAACTGAGCCTCTGAAACTTAATCGAATTGAATTCACATCATTTCCCAACTCAGTTGTTCGTCCACGATGCTTGAAGCTTGAAAATCAATTATTGTACAACAGCTGAAAATAAATAAACCTCGGTGAAGAAATTGAAAACTTGCGGGTTCCTCATCTTCGGTTTGCAGGCGAATATTGAAATGGGTATGCATATGTAAAGGGCGCGATTCAGCTCTCGCGTTCAGTGAAGAAGCTCAGTGCGGCTGAAACTTAACCCTATATTTGAAAAACTATGCCCTTTTTTTACTGTATATGCTATTTATAGTAATGTCGTTTTTTAAAAAATATTTGCATTAAACCTTAACTAAATGATAAGGTTGTTATTTTGTTGTTGGTATCAAAATATCCAAACTTAAAAAATTAATGCATCCAAAAAAAATGAAATTTTCCTCTCAAAGCTCAACTACATGGGTGTCAAAATACAACACGACCCGTCAACCCGACACGACCCAACACGAAAAAAATCAGGTTCGGGTTGGGGTTTTTCGGGTTCGGGTTGGGTTTGGTTTGTGTGGGTTCGGGTTAAAGCTGGGTTAGATGGGTTTCGGGTTGGGTCGCGGGTTGACCCGAATTTTTTTTTTCAAATATTACCTATATTTTTATATATTGTATGTTTGAACAAAATTTATTGTATATTTATATGTTAAATTTTCATCATTTAATATTTATTTTGTATATTTTTTAATTTTTTAACAATTGTTTATTTGATTTAGTAAATATACTTTTAATTTTCTACAATTAAACTTTCAAATTTAAATCAGAAATTTTTTTATTATGTGTTTAAATTAAAATATTATTATAATTTTTTATTTTTTCGAATTTTTTTCATTAATTTTTTATAAAAAAAATTAATAAATTTCGGGTTATGCGGGTTAGATGGGTTGATTCGGGTTAGACGGGTTCGTGTTCGGGTTGTGAGTTTTCGGGTTCGGGTTGAAAAAAAATTCACGGATTGACCCGAAACCTGACCCACCGACCCGATTGACACCCCTACTCAACTACATGAGTATTTTAAATTAACATAGCAATCAAAACCTATTATTTTTTGTATTAAAAAATTTTAAAATTACATTTAGATTGTTGAATTTCAAATGTTTTTTATTTATTTTAGATAAGCAAGATTATACACTTTAAATCTATCGTTTGCATATTTATATGCATTTTCATGTCAATGATGATGATTTCTAGTTCACCAAATGATGAAGATATTTAAAATATATTCTGCTTTATATAACTATGTATAAATAAATATAATATGAAATTAATATTTCATTTATTGTTTCGTTGTTAACAATAAAAATTTGATAGAAATTTAAGAATTTAATTATTAAACAACCAAGATTTATTAGCATAATCAGAAAAAATGAGTAAAAATAAATTCATTTGAACCTACGAAAATTCCGGAATGAACTCCCTCACTCAAATACAAACAATATTTATATACTCGAAAATATAATGATATCATCAATCAACAAAAATATAGCCACGTTGACCATAACTAAACACATGTGGAGCCGGTAAACCTCGATCACACAACCAATAATCCAAAACATCGTAAAATATCAACACAAGTACACGAGAAATCTCTCCGAAATATGTACGACTCGATAGTATAATGCATGTGTATTTGAGAACACGATTAAAACAACTCTCACTAGCGCCGCTAGGAGACGTTCCACCAGACGTATAAAATACCTTTGGATAACCTGCTATGGAATCACAAACAACTACATCATAAAAAAATCGGGCCTTAGAACGACGAACCGGTAAGATTACGACAAATATAACTGACATGAAATAAAATCAATGAAAATGCAATAAAATACAAGTAATGCGTAAAAGATAGCTGAATAATGGATATTAAACGAAGTCCAAACGAACCGCATCAACAACAATAACAGTGGCCACACACGTCAGGAACGCATCATCAAGTCGCTATTCATCCATATACATAGCATCGAAGGTACAAGAGCTACCCGATCATCCTTGTGTTGTCTTCAGAAGCTTACTAATCCTATATTACTCGTTTCAACAATGACTCAATACATCTCAACATAGCATTAAAATGAGTCAAAGCTCAAATTCTATGCGACAATAATTAAAATGACTTGGAGAAGAATATCTCAAATATTATTTCCAAAAACAAAACATATTTCTACTTTATTTTAAATAACAGAGATCAATTTTCAACTTAAGATATTAAAAATCGACATAAATGTGTGAATCCAACCACATAATCTACATAAACAAACAAAACATGTTACAACTCATTGCAAAATATTTAATGTCATCACATGTCATTATGGACGTCTGATGAAAATTGTTAATGTATACATCAACTTAACATTTAATTTATTGCACATAAAATCTTAAACTTTATGAAAAATCCAAGTACGTGGCAAAAATCATTCTCATGAAATTCACATCCTTTTTTTCTCAAATTATTTCAACTTACTAAATTGTGTTATTTTAGTTACTAAAATTATTTTTTAAGACTAAAAATCCAATTATCATAATTTTAGGCATTTTTCAAGTTTAACATTTCCAACTTGTATGGTTGTACCTAAGTTCGATTTGAATTAGGTCATCTCATATTTATCCAATATGTACATATCACGTATGACTATAATGTTAACTCATCCATATTTCATCAGAAAACATTGAAGTGAAATTCGATCATTTTGATAGGCTAATTTACAAGAAAACAAAAACTTCTGAAATAGATTACGAAACAGATTTCAGTTTCACCATTTAATATCATAAAATTCATATCTAATTTATTTTTTACCCTTTCTCTAACTAAAAATGAAAGATAACTTGATTGTATAAGTTTCTCTTGTTGAAAACTGATTCAAAATCTCAACTTTTACACCCAAAATTTAATGGAACATGTTGCATCAACGAAAAGAATAAAACATATGTTCAGTTTCAGTAAAATGTGCATAATTTTTTCGGAACCCACGTTCATTATGAGCTTAAATTCTCAAAGTACAATATAGAAATCGCCAACCTGATGTTGGAACAAGTTTAATGGCGCTCCTTCCCACTGTGGACTATAAGGCAAAGAGCAGACCACTGCTAATTCGGAATTCAAATCCAGGCTTCCAATAGCCTATAACTATGTACAGCTATTTCTACCGACAAAACAAACTCTTCGACCGCTTGTAACCATGATTATGGTGCCAAGCAAGGAAAACTATTTACGTGGAAGTTGGAGCGGTCAGAATTTTCACATCTTGATTACAACCAAGTTGGTATTTGTTTCCATCATCAACATTGTCGTGTTTGTCAGCAAGAGAATTTTCTTGATCACACTTCATTTCTGCATCTGTTAAGTCATAATCCACAGTGTCCTCTTCGAGTTCATGGGTATGGCCCATGCAAGTTTCCTTATCTTCTGCGAATTCAAGAACTTGCTGATGCTCATCATTGGCATAACCATCTTTTAAAGGGACATTTGTCAGTGTCATGCCTGACAAATCAGGAATTTCCTCAAAAACAGCACTGAGTTTGTGAGTTGTGACAAGTTTCTGACAGGAAGTAGTAGAATTATGGGATTTCCTTTCCTTGGAAAAAGCTGAAGATTTTGAGAGCTTAGCGTCTACGCTAGCTGCAGATATGACGCCGAGAACATTAGGATTTGGCTTGATATCCACCCACCGTCCGCCAACCCAATCTCTTGAAACTCTAAGGTTCTTTAACTCGATATTCAAATGCAAGTTTTCACCTGACATCATATTCAGTTTCCTTAGAAATACATAAGCTGTTGAAAAATAAAACTCTGGAATTGACAGCAACAGGGTACAAACCTGGAAGATAAACTCGGTAACCACCGTTTATTGAGTCACTGGCATCGGAAACAACCCCTTCCCACCAACCATCACTCCGCCATGCATCAACTGGATCTCCAACCTCAAAGGTTTGGCTACTTTTATTGCAAGTATAGAAGGGTCTAATAGTTAGGCGATCAGGATGTCTCATTCCCAGTGTATCAGCTTTGGCCACTCTATGCGTTGGAATCCATTCCTGCAATTAGAAAGAAAAGGTACAGTGTTCCTGTGTTGAGGAGTGACTACACAAATGCAATAACAGACCATGGCGCATTAAATTAAAACGAACACAAATGCAATAACTGACGATGGCGCATTAAATTACAACGAGCTGCGAGAAAATAATAATGAAATTTTACAACAAATGCTTATGAAATGATGCATCAAACATATAGAATACATCTCCTCTGTTATTGAGAATGTCACGGCAGCAATCATTAGTTTATTTGCATCCAAAAAAATAAAAATGGTTTCAAAGTGAATGCTTCGACATGAGCTTCGCTAATGAATACCTCAAGATTGGAGCAACTATCTTCATCCTTAACATCATCGTATTGAATTTTCATCTGTTTCCTGGAGATCTCCAACACTGAACACCTGAACCAACAGCCTCGAATACCACTGTCTTGGCAAAGAAACTCGATCTTTTCATTTGACCTAAAAACTGGAGTACACGGAAGTTGGTCTTCAACATGCTTGAGGAAACTTTGCTCCTTGCTCAGTACATCATACTTATATGATAGATCATATGCAGTCTTTTGATTCTCTCCGCAACTTCTATTCCTTTTAGCTCCCACTTTTACATCATCCTCAGAGCTATATTCTTCCTCAAAAAAATCAGGGCCAAAACACGAGAAAATCGATTGATCAAAATATCCACGCAAGTTACTCAATTTGAAAGGCTTTACTCTGTTACTCTTGAATTGTCTGAAGCAAAAATGCATTTTTCTCAAAATGTCGCCTGGGAAAACTGCAAGGCATTTCTCATAGTGTTCACGAGTTAAGACTACGGCAAGACCATCAACACATTCTGCGCTGATGACTTGTACGTACGGAGTGATGAAGACTTCTTTAGGATGAGGATTCCGTAAAGAAACAACTCCACGGACTTCTTTATTGTGGTGAAACCATCTCACTTTAACCTTTTTCTGGCATTTTCTATCTTCATACATATCTTCCAAATATGCAATATAGCGGCTCTCTTTTTCAGCCATCACAAAGACAAATGATTGTACCTAACGTAGAATCCATGATAAAGAGTTGCGAGTTCATCAACTTAATTGCAGATAATTCAAAAACAACCTTACTTACTGGTACTAGGACTAAGCGTTTGGAAGGAAATGGTGAAATTCTTAAGCATGCTAGAATTTTACATCAGCCATGGTCAAAAAATCACAACCAGCTTAAAAGAGATTGTCATATCATAGAAATTTATCAACTGATTCAGGTTTTGATTTGTTTTCAGACTCGAACGGCTAGACTCATATATAAAAAGGAGTTAAAGCATTCATTTTATTATATATGTTTTAAATTCTCTTTTGTAGTTGTTTGACTATTTGATGTTGTACCTTACGTAGATTATTTGAAAAAATACTCATTCTAGGTGTGCTTGAGTTTTCAATATGAAGTTGAATTACTGAGAATATGAAAATTATATTTGTTTATTCTTAAAAAAATGACTTCATACAGTATACTGTGTTTAACATAAAAAAATCATACTATTAAATCTTATATCTCATTTAATTTTGTAGGATATCGATAAAAAACTAAATATTTTATAAATATTTTAAAAAGAAAATGCTTTACATATACGTAGTATATAAATATTAAGAAACACGCACAAGTTGCATGTGCTCCGGTTTCTAGTTAGTAAAAATAGTAAATTATTAACAATAACAATCATCTTGATAATAAACACAGTATGTAAATTTTCTTTTTTAATAAGAAACAAAATTTAAAGCATTGTTGAAGGGCATGAAATCCTTCAACTGCCAACTCTAAAATATTTAAATTGAAAAACCAGTTTGCAATCCTAAACATTCGACATACAAAAGTACACACAATTAGGTTAGATTAAATAGGTATGCATCCGATCACTATTGATGATTACGTATTAAGAAACAAAACAAGTCACTTCAAGTTCTTTGCCTTCTCTTACCCAAACATTCAAATAGAATATGCCAAGAAAACAACACATTCAATTAGGAAACTCGACAGAATCTTCTTACATTTGGTAATTTAGTAAACTTACCGCAATTGAAGTTTCATTCCTCTTAAATGCTGGGTAGTGCGTCAATTGTTTACCGCATGTCCATGCCAAACCCAACCACTTAATATCTAATTGATGACCTTGCAAGTTCCTTCGTAAATGGCACTAATGTACAAGTTTGATGGCACGTAAAGTACAAATTTCAGATGAACATGTCAACATAAAACAAATAGCAAGACCAGAATACTTCGCAAAAAAAATAGAACACGTACATTATGAGAAGGCATCTGTTTTAGCTGCACACTGACGTCAGAGATAGGATCATCTTTGGGTGACACTACAATCAAAATGTTACAATATGTTAACCTAAGTAATTATTGATCGACTCCAACTCCTAATCAGATCAAATGTCAATTATGTCATGCACCGTCAACCTAGCTGATTTTTGGCTATTAAAATATGTACACTCCACCAAAATTTTACTAGAATCCTATATCATCCAGGAAAATTATCATAAAGCATTTCTATGAATAAATTTCAAAAACATGTATTTCATTTACAGAGGCTTGATTACCTAGAGATCATCACACTGGACAAAACAAGTACTACTAGTCTACTACTAGCACAGTCAGCATGTACCCCTTACAAGGGGAAAAAGAAAGGGGAAAACATACTGGCATAATCTTCTGGCCAATGCTGCTTTGACAACATAGAAGTAAGCCAATTCACAACCTCTCTTCTCGATCTCCATCTGAAACCGGTATGGACTGAGTTTTCGGCCCCATGAACACTCAAGAACTCTTCTGATACAACATAAAACATGTGCCTAACACTCCTCTCAGTGCCCACAACGGCAAGAATGGATTCCCCTGAATTATCCTTCAAAAAATAGTGTACCACACGGTTTCCCCTCTCTTTTGACACATATAGCTCTTTCCACTCCACAAAATAGTTTTCATGTGCAGCCATAATGTACAATTAGAATGTCTATTAGGGAAACTCGGATAAAGACTTAAAGCAGCAGTCTTAATATGAAGGAAAACCAATTAAAGCTAAAAGCAACCTCAAAAAATCCGGGGAAGAGTTATCTAAACAGCTGTTGAACAAGATGTGAAGAACCTTCAGCTAGACTAGGCTTAAAAGGATATAAAGCACAAAGGAAAACCATAAACTGAAAAGTTAGAGGTACCCCAGGAAGAGGTACCTTGCCACCCGACTAGAGGAGTAAATTATCCTAACAGCCTCAAGTCTGAACAAATTCAACACGAAATCTTGAAATTTTGAACCTTAATTTTGACAATACCTAAACTCCTCCGAGACCCCAAAAAAGTCACAACGCAGTAAGACAGTCCTAGTCACACCCGAGGAAAAACTCACCAAAAGATCTGGCAAATAATAACAAAACCGTGTTAGCTGACAAGATTAACGGCTCAAAAGTGAAAGGCAGCGACTTTGCGAGGCTTTCTCCCTAGTAGTAGACGAATCGTTACGAAAATCAAAATGGGCAAACACGGTGAGAGCAGAAACTTCAATACAAAGAATAAAAAGCGGATTTTGAGCAGAATTTCAAGTCAAGAAAACCCAGCTATGAAACTCGCCAAAAGTCGAAATTATTCTTCATTTCTTGGTACTTCTACCCAGGTAGGTTAGCCGGACTCAAACTAGAGAGGACTAGTCGTGAAAATATATCGGTTCTGAAGTAAAACAGTAAGAAAAATCTCTCAGAAAATAATTTGTGGAGTTGCGAGAATTCATTTTCCGAAGGAGAAGGAGGAGGAGGAGAGAGGCGACTGGGGGAGAGAATATAAGAGCAGGGAAAATGGAACGAGCGAAAATTAGGGTGTGGCCAATCTGACGTTAACAAGAAATGCATCGACGGCTGGTAGATTATCACGTTTTTCTTTTCAATATTTTATTTCTAATAATTCATTTGGGATTTTTCAAAAAGAAATTAAAAAAAACAAAAACTTGCGTGAGACCATCTCACATGATACCCACTCAATTAAAAATTGCTTGATTAGTCCAATTGTAATGATTGTGTTTGGCTAGTCTGAGAAGAATCTCAACATATCATATTACTTGAAATTAGTTGTTTGAAAAAAACAATTCAAAAAAAAAACTTAAAGATGGTGTTAAGTTTTATTATTTGAGAGAATGACCAGTTAATCTTTGAAATTAGTAAATACTAGTATCTAACCCGATCGCACGAGATGAAATTAATTACTATGCTGAATGAAAAAAAAATGATTATAAATCATACAATTAAGAAACAAATTTTTTCACATATTATGAAAAATTTCTTTAAATACAATCAAAGAAAATTGTCTTCGTTGGAATTTGAAGGAAGTCTTTGATCAGAATGAGTCAATAACAATTTTTGAATAATAATTTTATGACCCGCATTAGTTCCAATTAGAATATTTCCTTCCAAAACATAATTTCCAAGAATGTCAAAATCAACCTAGTTCCATTGCATAGTCCAAGTGAATGATCTATGTTCCGTAGCAATATAAGTATAACTAGAGTTCCTAGCTTAAAGTTTAACTCGTGGTTTGGTACTTCAAAACACCTGATCGAGTTTAAGAACTCAGGGGTATGCACATCATGTAATAAATCAATATTTTTATCTGAATGACACGTTGTGTCAGAACTTATATACAATCTTCCATCTGAATGGTTCATATAAATTATGTATTCATTTACTGACTGAACGACATCAAGAGTCGGGGCCAATATAGCTTTTTGCTGAAAATATGTTGCATCACTGACAATATTTCCAAAAAACAGATATGTGCTCTCGACAATTGTTGCAATAGAATCATTGTAATCTTTCAACAAAAGTTCGTCGGGAATATCAATTGCTGCATAACCATCATTTGCTTCTCCAATTTTTCCATCCCCTAAATTAGCAATCCAATTCAATTTTTTTTTCATTTCAGCATATTCTTGATCAGAACTCAAATTCCGCAATCTCATGTTATTCGTCAATCTCAAAACTTTGTAATGTCTCCAAAAGTACGGTGAATTAATAGTCGCAAGAACAATATCATGTCTACTACCTGTTGGAATAACATGCAATATTCGTCGAAAAGCACCGCCGAAAACGACTGTTTTTCCTCCAGAAGGCATATGAAGGCTTGAATGATTCACGAATCTCATTATCTCTTTCATACTTTTATCCAGAACTTCAAAACAAAACTTTTGCGTCATTGAAGCCTCATCCCATATGATAAGTTTATATTTTACTATAAGTTCTGCAAGAGAACTTCCTTGCTTGATATCGCATGTTGATTCCTCATTAGGATTAAATAGAATTAAAAAGCGAGAATGAGCAGTTCTTCCACCAGGGAACAGAAGAGATGTTATACCACTGGATGCCACGTTCAAAACAATTTATCCATTTGATATCCATATACAAAGAAAATATCTCCCATATTCAAATCAACAGCATTCATAATCGTATTATATACTTGGTGTTGTTGATCGTTCAAATTATTTACGAGATTATGATGGACTCCGAACAGAGCTCTCCTATCAAACCTCATCTCATCAAATAAGGCATCCCAAGAGACAAAAATTATACAACGAGTGCTTTTGACATAATTATACTATGCATTAACTATTTCAAATTATGAAAATCTCAAATTGCATGCATTGAGTGTCAAACATTTCTGATTATTGAGGGTCATAGACATATTTATTGAGAGTAATTTAATGTATATTTGAAAATCTTATGAGTATCTCTCTTTTAATTTTCTTGGGTCCTCTTATTTGAATTTTAAGAAGACGATTCAAGAGATACAATATACATATGGTTTTAGAAGAAAACTATTATGCATTAACTCTTTCAAATTAAGGTAATATCGAAATAACATGCATTTGAGATCAAACATTTATGATTACAAAATGATAATTTAATGTCAATTGAAAAACCTTATATATATATATATATATATTGATGTTGATAAAATTCATAAAATTAGATAAACCTTGATGCATATTGTTGCCATAAGTAGTTGTGTTTAGTAAGTTGATTTTGTGAGGGCGTGAGACGTGGCACTTACAATTAGATTGTAATTTTATTTTAGCATGTTAATTTTCAAGATAACAAAAATTTTGTCCAAGAAAATGAATGATGATTATATCGTTTCACTTTAAATAATCAGAAGTAATTTTTGCGGGATATTAAGTTTCCAAATATTATAAATCAGTCTGAAATGATTAGATAAATATTTATATCCAGCAGTTGATAACATATTAATTGATTATTCTTATTTATTTTATTCAATGGTTGACTAAATTTTACAAAAGATAAACTAGTATCATACATCATTAACTTATACATTTATATTGATTTATCGTCTTTGTATTGAACATCATTCACCACCCCATCAGTGAACCAAACGGTGGCTTAACAGTATAAATTTACTCGTTCTCACATTATAGGCAGCATTAATGTTCATATGCAAAATAACTGTTGGGGTATGAAAATGGTCGGAGAGATGACCTGAGCAAAGGAATGGATTAAAGATAAGCCGGCGGCTGTATTAAACTGGTAAATGACAACTTAATGGTGGCAGATCTTCTCAAACTCCGACTCGTGACAATGGGGATCAAGCCATTCAACCGGAGAAACCTCCTTCGATGAAATTATGGGAATTTTCTCACCACCAACAAGCTCCCTTAAATTATCCACCTTATTCTCGCGCCCGCTTCCAGTGCAACGTCTATCGGCCTCCTTGAGTTTCAGCTTAAACCTTTGCTTGCGGCCAGATGAATCGTAAACTTGTTCTTTTGATTGAGTTGGGGGCGTTCCATGGTCTCCAAGGTGTATATCCTCCTCTTTTCTCGTCTGTTAAAGCATTTCAAACATTATGTGTGATCCATTTCAACCATAAGAAACTAACAGTTTCCGAGTGTCTCAGGAACCCCAAAAAGAAAAGATAATTTATTCTAAGATTAACTAAAAGCTCCTGCATTACCTCAGCTACAGACAGTTTAGAGTTGTCAGCTTCAGGGGAATTGGTTTTATTTTCGTCCGCATCGTCGATTTCCAAGCTTGGTATCACAAATCCATCAGTGTCTTCAACAAAACATTAAAGAATCAAATACTCAGCATAGATTGTATCTAATATCATGGAACTTCGTATAGATTGACAGCCTGGATTGAACAATGCTTAGACAGAAAAACTTAAAGCTCAGCAGTGCTTGCATGGCATCATCAAACCTTATCACCTTTGAAATGCTTTAAGAATCAGATTCGAATTAATCCACGACACCTATTTACTATGGCATATAAATATAAAATCACAATGTACCATTCATTTGAAGCACTGGTTTTTTTGTCTACTCCCAGGAGGGTACTGGGAAGACATTCAACATGCTGGTACAAAACATATCTTTGCGGATCAACATAGGAGGGTACAAGCTTGTAGCAAGACCAGCTCAGTTGAGGATCCAGCAAAATGAAGCAACAGTTAAACCATCTTAATAGACTCAACTATCTTCTCAAACTTTGTCATCGTCAGCCATCAACATCCAAGTTTGCTCAACAAAACACCATAAAGTAACTATAAAATTTAAAGTAGCATATTTTTGTCTATTACAAATTCATTTTGTGTGTGTGTGTGATGTTGCGGGTTTCTATTTCATTATAATGCTATCGTTATTCAAAGCCTATAAATTTCAATCTCCTCCAAGTAATAGAGCATTCTTCATAAGCTGCAAATAAAGGTGAAAAAGGAAAAACAATTCATCGACCAAAAAAGAATAAACAAAAAAGCTGGTCATAGACTTCAATTGGGCACACTAAGCCCCGTGATTGAAATTCCACTCACAAAGTAACTGTTCCAATTTTCAATTCGCGGCTCAAAATCGATTATGCCAATGGTAAAATTTAACAAAGATTTCGAAATCAATTAAAATACACAGAGAGTCAGAAAGATAATAAGAACCGGCCTAGACAACAAAGACAAAAAAAAAAAGAGGGAATACCCCACTCATCTTCTTCAATGGAGGAACGAGGAATTTGCACCGGAGATAAGTCCATGAAATACATACGATAATGGAACTGAGCCCGCCACCGATATCTCCGCCTGATTTCACCACAAGTACAACCGCCGCGTTGATTTGCCGGCAACTAGAGAAAGCTCACAGCTTCAAACAGTACAGAATCGAATCGCTCCATTGTGGAGGTAGTAATAGTAATATCCGAAATATGGATTCTTTTTTCGCGAATCGATGGCACTCATTCTAGTTATTTACTAAAGTAGCCTTCAAAATTAAAACAAATCGAATTTATTTTAATTAACGGATAGAAACATGGGCGATCACGATATAGTTTGAACGACTTTTTTACTAAATTCAAATCGAATCGGGTTCGGTTTCAAATATTTATTTTTAGTTAAAACTTAATGCACGATTTCGATCGGTTTAAGTGACTTTGGGCGGTTTATTTTGATTTTTTAAACAAACAAGTGGAAACTAAGATAAAATGAATTCAAATTTCCAACATAAAATTAACCAATGTATGTGAATACTAATTGTGACACGTTAATTTTCATTAAAAAGATAATTTATCAGAAAAGCATATATATATATATATATATATACACGAAAATGATACACTGCTCGTGAGCGACAGCCCATGTGTGGCTGTACACCTGGAATTTTTTATTTTTTTTTCTATTTTTTAACTTTCTGTGTGGACATTAATATACTATATCCCAGCACAGAAAAAGCAATTCCCAAAACAAACTCATCGCGAAGATTATTTTTTGTGGCCGATTCACCAACCCTGTTCGGGTTACTCCACGGGACATCCGAGGCCAACACCGGACGTGAGAGCGCCACCATTTGCCGACGCCAGAAAAGGGGAACCCAGGAAAATCGTGCGGTGTCACAACATTCAATGGTATTCTGCATTTTTTCAATTTTTTTTTCAAACTTTATACAATTATTGTTTTAAAATGAGTTTGTTAGTTTGCAATTGATGTTCGGATGGCAACAATTTGAATGTAATTCTGTGATTTGTGTTGTTTTGTGTACAATTGGGATGGACTTGCTGAGCCACCGTGTAAAGCGATATTTCGACGAGTTGGGGAATATAAAGCGAGCAATTAAATTAATTATGGGCTTCTAGTGCCTGACTATAGACCTATACAATTGCTCATCCTTCACAATCTTTAAAATTTTCGTCTCAGAAGTCACATTACGGAGCTAATAATTTGTAGACATTTGTGCCAGCATCCTTTGCATTCAGTTAGCTTGCCATAACGTACTCTTATGATACACAGAGAATGAAGATTGACTTAAAACCTCCATTTTTTCAGTGGAATGGTGGAGAACCATGAAAAACCCAACTAGTCTTTATTGTCATTGGCTACTTTGGTTATTAGATCTCCTGAGAAGTTTAAGTTGTGGCAGAGATCTCATGTTATGGAATCTGTTAATTCTTGGTCAAGAATTGAAATAATATAATTTTTGGTTTAGTTTATTTGTATTCACATTCTCTGTTTTTGAAACAATTTGCGTTACAATGTAGGGCAAAACATACATTGTATTTGTTGGGCGTACATCTGGCATTTATGACACGTGGGCAGAAACAAGCTCTAATGTTATCGGGTATAAGGATGTTGTCCACCAATAATTCAGAACCAGAGAGGAGGCCGAGAAAGCTTACAATGCCGCATCGGTGAAACAATCTACGTCGACGTCCTCCCAAAATACAATAAACGAAAGTTCAAGTGCAGGTTCAAGTTCAAGAGGCGAAGTATCCCAGACCGAAAAATTAGATGAAATATTGAAGTGCTTGGAGGTGATACAAGAAAATTTGAAAGCACTAAAACTGAATAAAGATGATTAGATAAATAATTGTAATTTATTGACAGTAGTTGCAACCGTTGTATTTGTTTTGGTGAAGATAATAGTTGACAGATGATTGTATTGCAATTCAAAAACTTTATTGTGCAGTTTATAATATTTGATAAATGTTAGTTGTATTGTTATTCAAATAGTTAATATGAGTTATTCAATTTTAGTCACAACCACATGGGCTGTCGGTCACGAATAATAATAATATCATATGAAGCATTGCAATTTATTTTAGCAGTGTTTGAGAGATTAAAGTTGAATTTTTACTTAGTTCAGTTGCATATATAACGATCAAGTAAAAATCAGTTATATTTAATTACCCATATAGACAAACGGGCTAGTTGCTCGGGCCGATCCAACTTTTCAGTGGGTTGATAAATTTATTTAACCCTATCCGCTTATTTTCAGCGACGAGGCGGACATACCTAGTAAACCTAATCAATTTTGTGTGTAATTTGGACGGACCGGCAAGCCATTTTAGTGCGACGGTTTGATTCGACGACTCTAACCTATTAACACCTCTAGTGATGGATAAATCATTTTACAAGTTAAGTGATTCAATTCAATTGATATTAATATTATATATAAGGCAGTATAGATCGATTAAACGAGCATAACCCATTTTGACATATCTAATGTTGGATAAATCATATGAAAGTTCAGTCTTTTACTGCAATTAATATTAATATTATATATAATAGAAAACAATATTTATTAATTTTATTAATTTGTTTATATGAATATTCTTACGAAACTGGTGACATGTACATTATTCTCATGTATGCAATAAATACTATGTTTTTTTTGGAATCGAATCTTTTTCGTTAGTTCAAAATTATAGCTGTTAGTAAATATACAATTTTATTTTTGTATACTCATGCCAGTGTAGTGTGCACCTACTTATGTGCTAAGGAGCAAGACTGTTAGGACCATTAGTCTGAAGAGGTACATGTCTATCTGCTGGTGATGTCTTATATATCATATAAATCAGTCTTATTTTTTCCTTATCACCGGTTCTGTCCTCGATAGAGACAATATTACATGTTAAAAATTGATGTTATTTTTTTATGGTTCATCTGAACAATTAGATCAACCAACGCAATGTCATTAATTTGACGCATGAGAACTTCTAATAAGATCACACATCTCACTATTATTCTCACATACGCACGTTTAATCCAACATTTTATACAAAATTTGGAAGAATTTCGAATATAGAACAAAAAATTTATAATTTGGTCAATAGTTTCAGTTTACAAGAAGTTGATATAACTAAAATTTTACAAACTGGTAAAGAATTCGGGAAAAAGTTAAAATTATACTATTTTAAGTGATCAAAAATTGAACTTTAATATATATACATTTTTATATATTTTAGAATGAATAACATAATTTTGTATGGTTAGAATAAATAATTATCATTTATAATATATTATAAAATTTGAACGTTTTAATGTGTGATATGTCTTTTTGGTTGCTTAAATCAATACCATATATTTCTTTTCCCAATAGTTATTTTTTATTCCAAGATGCCATCTCTTTATTATATAGTATGATAATATATTTCATACGCTCTTACAATTCAATAATTTTTTTACTAATTTTAACCTTTTATAATTATTTTAAAAATATGTTACTAAATTTAGTGAAACGTTGATAAATTGTAATCCTGGCCGTCTATCGAGTACGTGAGATCACAGGAGATCTGAGTCGTCAAATTAAATCTATTTTATATAATTAACTGACTTGAGCATCCGACGTGGCATAAAACTGAATATAAAATCCGGATTTGAAATCCGGAATAAATGCCTGGCTCCAAATGTGAACCCCACCGCGCTTACGTTGATACGAGAAAAACGAAACAGACAGGAATTACGGAGAGATGATAAGCGAGCTTCCAATGTTTTGAAAGCGAGCTTCGAATTCTCTGTGAGTTTTGCCTTTCCATGTTAGCTTCTCTCTCTTTTTTTCTTCATTGTACAAATTTTATTGCGTTTCCTCGCTGTTCCTTTCTGAATTTGACTTAAACTAGGGCAGTTTTAGTTAGGGTTTGTGCTCAAGTCGAGGAATTTGATTTTTTGTTGCTGTTTGATTCATTTTTACTGTAGGTGATCTGATTTCCTCTTTTTTGGGCGAATTTTTGGGTTTTTTCTTGGCATGCAAACTAGTCGTGTGTACTGTGTTGGAATGATTTTTTATTTAGTTATGTCTACTGTGTTTGCGGGATGCACATTTTTAGACGATTTATGGTTCAATTGTGCATATGATATTTTTCCCTATTTATATGTTTCAGCTAATTATCTGAATTTTTGCTTACTGTACGTGTTTTGAGTTACAGTGTTAAATACTGATAATGACGTTCATCCTCTTTCTTTTGTTGGGTTTTTCTTTTGTTCGTTCATAATTTGGTTGCTATGGTAGTTCCTCAGAATATTGTTTATGAATTTTGGTGCGGATTTAGTTTTTGTTCAGCAAAAAAGAGGTTTTTCGAGAGGTCATAGACTTTTTCTATAACCTGTCATGGGAGATAAAGATGTTGAGTCAGTGGCAAATGGGAACGTTGAGATGGAGGAAAAGACAGAGCCTGTGATGGAGAAGACAGAGGAGTGTAATGATGGAGTAACAGAAATGGTAGAAGAAAACAAGGTTGCCGAGGAAGTCGAGAATAACGATATTGACAAAGAAAAGGTGAATGCTAGCAAGGAAACCGAAGAGAAGGCAAAAAGTAAACATGTAGTGAAAGAAGGGGGAAAAGATGAAAGAATGGAAGAGACCAAAGAAGAAGAAGAAAAGCAGCAAGTTGCAGAAGAAAATGTGGACATGGAGATTGAGGAAATGAATCACGGCCCTGGTGAGAAAAATGAGGCTGATGATAAGGTTGAGGACAAGGTGGATGGAGTGGGAGAAGAGGAAAAGCTGAAAGAATCTAAAGAGGAGAGGGGCCGAAAGAATCGTCTGAGAACAAAGAGTGGTGATGACAAAAATGAAAGAAGTGTGAAACAGGAAACAAAAGACAAGGATTCATACACCCAGAGGGAGAAAAAAACTAAAGAAACTAAAACCTCGACGGATAAAAAAGAGGAGCAGAAAACCCCCGTGGCTCTCACAATTGACCGGCCCGTTCGTGAAAGGAAATCAGTTGAGAGACTTGTGGCCATTATTGAGCAGGACGCTGCGAAGGAGTTCAAAGTTGAAAAGGTGTATCCATTTAGTTTGCACTCTGTTGTTTGCATCCTCTCTGTAAAATTCATTTCTTTATAGTATGAAATTCAATGATAATGAAGATTCACTCTTTGATACCTTGGTGTTTGTTTGCAGGGACGTGGAACTGCGCTGAAAGACATCCCAAATGGTATTCATTTTACTAATTTTGTTGCTTGTGCTAAATGTATGTATGTACTTCAACTATGATTCCATGCCTAAAGATTTTCGGTGTGGGTTGTGATGTTCCTAAGCTGTTATGTTTTGCACTTTCTTTTTATTCTTCTCGTTTGATTTTCATGGTGAGCAAAGCTAATAATTGCAGCATCATATTAATGCTTGTGTTAAGACATTAGGATGGTTGCGGGCCTCAATGTTTAGTGTGTGCTCAACAAAGCTGGATCACTTAAAAATTTGTGATCTTTTGTTATTGTAGCTTAATTTTTCTTTGTATAAGGTAGTTATGTGAGTCTCATGAGTCTCTTTTTACCTTGTCAGATGTGTTGCATATGTATGTTTAACTAACCTTTTACATTTTCCATTGCATAAGTTCGCATAACAATGTTGGGGTTTAATGGGTTGCATGTAGACAGTCTTTAGTTTTATGAGCATTTCCACTTGTTGTAAAGTCTTACTTCCTTTTTTGCATGTGAATTTTAGCTTCTCTTCTATTTTGGTCGGCAAGCTACAAATTTATTAGTTTAATGCTGCAGGAAAAAGTCTTCGTCTCGTGTTAAAGTTTTAGACTTGCGTCTGTCTGCTGATTCATGTTTCACCATCTGTTCTTGATATTTTTTGGATAATGCTTTACCTTGGAATCTATTGCCCCCACCCCCATTACTCACCCAAAACTACCCAAAATTACTTTGACTGCTCGGCAAATTAAAGCCTCTGGAAGGGCCTTGTCATTTCTCAACAAAAAAGGGCTTGTTCCTTCCAAAGAGTACAGTTCATTCAATGATTTTTAGTGTTTGAAGGCTAAATTTGAAGATTTTGGACCTAATAATTATGGGTTTTAGAATGCTTCCCGATGAATAGTGAATCTCATATTCCCGTATCTGAAATTTCTTGTCTTGAGTTTTACCTAGCATTGCAAGGATTTGCATTTATTTGCTTGTTTTCTCCTTTATAGGTTTTAGAATGCTTTTGAAAAAAAAAAATCATGGATTTGGACTATTCCAACCAAATATGACGTGGTCTGCGTCTCATATCTACTCTCCATGACCAGATGAGATGATAAGCCTTTTGCTTGTATAATTCGAATCACATAACAAAATGTGTGCATCGAAAGATTTTTTTCTGTGAATTTGAGATCCTAGGTTTCCATTTATGATTTTCAGGCAATGTAAAATTTTTAACAAAAAAGATGGTTTTGAATTTGGAATTCCCATGTTATCATATGCATTTCATGAATTCCTATTTCATATCCATGAAAGTAGCCCTGGTGAGATTTGGCATTTCTCCGAAGTGCTCGTTTGAGAGTTGGTCACTAGTGACAGAAATCATGACTTCTTATGATATTCCATCTCCCTATTCGACAGATTGTCTGTGCGCACACGCACAAGCATGCATGCTGCATGGTCCTGCGTGTAAAATCGAGTTTCTATTCGACGAATAAAAAAAATGTGTGCGTGCTAGGTATCTTTTATGTCTTTTTGATCTTGCTGTTGGGCGTTAAAGTTTTAGATCTTACTCTTATTGCGGCAACGCAAATTCTTGTTCCTTGAAATATAGGTATTGAAAATTTGGTTAGAATTGTGATTTTCACTAAAATTAACTTGACCGATGTTTGTCTTGTTTTTAATATTGTCCTAAACTGCGGTCTTATAAATTGATTTGATGTTGTTTATGAAGTATAAACTGTATTAGTTGTTACAGTGGCTTACAAGTTGTCTAGGAAGAAGAGTGATGATACCTTCAAATTGCTGCATACAATTCTTTTTGGAAGGAGAGGAAAGGTGATGCTTCTGTCCTAAGAATTTTGGTTGAGCTTCATATCAGATTGTTTTAAAAGTGTTACTTCACATGATAATATCACATGGCTTATATTTGATTCCACATTCATGTAGTCGACATTCTCTTTCCGTTGTGTAATGGCCCATTGGACTTGTACCGCAGAATTTGAATGCGTGCTTTTTTTTTTCCCAGTAGCTCTTTAAATTCTGTGGAAGTATAATTACTGACTGATTCTATTATCAATAATGCATTCTGAACTTCTCGGTGCACGAAGCATAAGACCTAAAAGAGGAGGTCACGAAAAGCTTTATTCCACTTTTCATGTCATGAATCCCCAAGCTAACATGGAATGATCTGTCGTGGATGATAATGTTTTTTAGTCACTGGAATCAATTTTTAACTCTTGTGAGACATCTTTCTTTAAACATATTTTGGTTTTTTTGGGTAAGTTGGCGCTGAAATTTATATAAGTCCTGCAAATTGTCATGAAATTATCAGTGAATATTATACTCTTAGTGCATCCATCTGGTTATCTTTCATATGTCAATCTGTTGTCAGCTATTTCTTCTTTCTTTTGTTGGTAAGTTGAGATATCTTTTTTCATTATGACCTCTAGGCAGCTCAAGTGAAGAACAACATATCAAGATTCTCTGGGTTCGCTTGGCATGATGATGAGGTGAAGTAGAACTTGGAATAAGTTACCGATCAATTGGATACTATGATTTGGCTCTACAGAAAACCTTTTCAACATATTAAGTTAACAATGTCTCAGGAAAAGCAAACTCTAAAACTTAAAGATAAACTTGACAAGATTTTCAAAGATAAACTAGCTGAGTTTTGTGATGTCCTTGATATACCAATATCGGCTACAATAAGGAAGGTATGTTATTTCTAATGAAAAGTTCATGATCATCTTCGTCTTTGTTTTGTTTCAAGAATTAACGTTTGAATTCTATTATTTTACATTCAGGAAGATATCATCTCGAAGTTGATAGAGTTTTTGGTGGCACCTCATGCAACCACCACTGAGTTGCTTGCTGAAAAAGAACTGGTTTCACCCCAAGTTCATTTTTTAGTTTGACGGCATTATTAAATTCTCGTGTCGTTCGACTTATAGAATTTTTTTTGTGTATTGTGTATGC
Organism: Primulina huaijiensis; assembly: GCF_012295235.1. NCBI lineage: Eukaryota > Viridiplantae > Streptophyta > Magnoliopsida > Lamiales > Gesneriaceae > Primulina > Primulina huaijiensis. The sequence goes on along the minus strand of NC_133312.1, from coordinate 2,770,764 downwards.
TGATCAGTCAAGTAAGGGGAAAAAAAGAAAGAGAGAGAACAAATCAGCATCTAGGAGTATCACTCCTTCAGAAGGCTTGGCTAAGGTACATCGTTCTAAATGCATGAAATTTCTATAGTAAGTTGTTGTGGCTACTTTCTTATTTGTTTTCTTGATGCATATCAGCCCTATTTTCATATGTGAGCATGGAGTCGGTTTTTATTTTCCGCCTTCAAGTTAGAAACATGAATTATTTTGGGCTTGGGGTTGGCTTGATCAGAAATTCGAATTCAAGATCAATTCATTTGGTTTGAACTTAATTATCAAACTCCATAAGTAAGTCCTCGAATTTGAGCTCGTTGTCATGGGCTGACAGTTTCGACACGCAAGACACAATGATTTTGGCAAAGGAAGCTGTCAAAGAGGCTTTGTGGCATCCATAACCTTCTCGAGGGCTCTAACACTCTCTTGAAGGCAAGTGATTGTTCTGGAGAAGTTAAGAAGGACCTTGAAGGATCTAGGTTCATGCGGAATGACCTAAAACAATGTGGACATGATCGATCATTCTAGGCTCGTGAGGAATGACCTAAAATGTTGTTGAAGAGGTTGGGTCTAGAAGCTTTCGGGGCTATCTAGCAAAATGTGGAGAATTCAACGACCGTCTAGACTATTCCATAACACTCTTGTATTGTGTAACATGTAAATGCGTAGGAAGTTCTAGTATATTCTATTATAGAGTAGTGTGGAGTGTTCTAGATGCTAGAATGATCTAGATAGACTAGGGAACTTGTATATATATAGGTGTAGGATCTCATTTGTAAGGAACCGATTCAAGAATTCAATCAATTCATTATTAGCTAAACTAAGAATTGCATTTTCTCTCTATTATTTCTCCATGCTACTTGTGCTTATTTATGCACTTAACCACCAAGATCACTTTTTAATGCTGCTTTGCTAGTATTTGTGGGGGCAGAGTCGAGGGGGAAAGGCCACACGTGTACTTATAAGGGCTAAGTCTGTGACATCGTGCTCGTCCATGTTTTGCATATTTGTAGGACATTGATTAGGATATTAAAGCTCATGATCGGCCACAAGAAGCTATAGAGCAAAATAATCCAGGTCAAATTTGGGTTAAAAAAATATTCGAACAAGTTCGATTTCAGTTAGAGTTTGACAATTCAAATTCAAATTGAATTTTATTCGAGCCGACTTGAAAAGCTCTTGCGAACCTAAATTCGTATAAACCCTAGATTAGCGCAACATACGATGATTTGGATTGGCAGACGATGATTTGGATTGGCAGACGATGTTAAGTTTCTTTTGTGTTTTCTAATGTGTCGTGGTGTTGCATGTAACTATCATAAAGAATTTGAAGTTCAAGCCTAAATCCCTTGGTTCTTACTGAGAGAAAGAATATACAATCTGATAAAATATATGTGCATACGGCTTTGTGCTTTTACTCTTCAATTGGAAGTTCCTCTATGAAAATAGATTGAAGAAACAAGATCACATCAAGCGATATAGCAATTGACTCTTATGGATGTGAATAAGTTCTTGGTGTAACTACAAGATTCATCTTTCTCATATACAGAGTCAGAAGAAAACCAAGGGTACACCAAAAAAGGATAGCGTACCTAAACCCGAAGATGAATCAGAAAAAGATGAGGAAACACATGATGAGGATGATAAAAGTAATGGTGAGAAATCTGAACCTGCTGAACGTGAACAGAAGGCAAATGAATCTGATAAAGACAAAAGAAGAAAGAAACAGGGATCAGCAAAGTCCTCTGGAAAGAAGGGAACTGTCGAAAAAGCCAAAACCAAGAACGTAACAATCTCTAAAGAGGACAGCCTTCCACCAAAGAAAGAACCTCCAAAATCACCACCAAGTCGCCCAAAAAACAAGAAGGATACGAGTACGAAGAGGTCTTCTGCTAAGAAGAAAGATGAATCGATCAAGGAGAACACATCCAGTCCTAAGAAAACTTCATCTAGTGTTAGCCCTGGTGAGTATCGGCAATTCCAAGTTGATAAATTGTTTGTTGTTAAAAAGTCGTGAATGTGTTGTTTTGTTTTCTGTCGATTCCCTACTACTACTACTGAAAATCATTCTTTTGACTTTTGTTTTGTTGATGTGGGATTAAGGGAAGAAAATACTAAAAGTGAAAGACAATCTCAGGGAGGAGAAATTAAAGCCAAGTGACAACGAACTTAGGAATGCGGTTTGTGAAATCCTCAAAGAGGTTGACTTCAATACAGTAAGTATTATAAGTTCTTGTAATCAATGTGTTTTAGCTTCTCTCTTGACTTCAGGTCTAAGTTGTGAGAAGTGACATCAACCCGTTTTCTTGCAGTTTTACATTATTTAGGAGATTACTTGTCCTTCTCATTCTCCTGTTAACGTACCCAACTTATTTTATTTAATTTTACAGGCTACCTTCACCGACATTCTGAAGCTGCTTGGTAAGCTCCCATGTGCCCTTTAAAATCTCGGAGGACTTAGAACTGACCTGCCCCATTTTCCTCTCCTTTCCAAGTTTTGTTCCCCTACCTGGTTCCAAACCAACAGGGATTGGCGTTGCATAATTCAGGAAACTCAAATTCTCTACTATGTACTGGGGAAAGTGCAGGCTCCTTGTCATGGGTCCTAATTTTACTGCTTTATTTCTGCTCTAGCAAAGACGTACTTAATGCTTTTGCCAGACTATTTGACTGCTGTAGAAAGAGGAACAGATATTTGATTTCTTGTTTTCCATGATGTTTGAAATTCAATTACAACCTGTTTTTTTTTACTTATACTGATAAATTATCCTCTTTTCAGACAAGAGATTCAATAAAGATCTGATGGGTAGAAAACCATCGATAAAGCTCATGATTCAGGATGAGCTTACCAAAATTGCTGATGCTGAAGAGGGTGATGATGAAAAGGATGAAGATGGTGTTGTCAAGGATGGGAGCAACCCTTCTAGCCAACGTGTTATGGCCTGACAACTCAGCAGAAACTGGTTGTACACTATACCCTAACTCGCCTCGTTCTTTTCCTCTTAATTTACGTGGACAGTGCTACTTTCTTCGAGTCGAAACATCTGTAGTTTTACTGTTAGTGTGATTAGCTGGCACCCTTGTTCACTAGGGATGCATAGAATTAGTTGCAGGTGCACGCTGAGAAAAGTCAGTAGATTCTCTCTGATATCTTGAGCGACGAATATGAGACTACTGCGATCCCAAACTGTTGTAAGATAACATAGTTGATTGTAGGATCTAGATTTTAATCTTTGCTGTGTGTTTCGATTATTTATGTCAAGCAAATGTTTTAATTATATGATAATTTAGTTTTTCATGATGTCTCTTCCTTTGGTTGAACATATTTGCGAAGTCTCCCCTTGAATTTGTCGTGGGCGAATCCGAATTCTCTCTTGTTTTGAGAGCTTTTTGGAGGAAGAAAGTGTTGTGTTAGAAGGAATATAATTGGCACTAAAGAACAGATTTTTTGTACAAAGCAGATTTCGGTACAAAAATTTGTTATTGTATAAATAATATGATTGATACGAGTTTGATGGGACTAAATATAATTTTCATATTGAATAAGTAGAAACATTTTCTTTAATTTATAAAATTTAACAAATATTTTTCATGCAATTTTGGTTGGTAAAGTTTTACAATATATGATTGCAAACCGATGAATATGTTCCGGAATACATGAATAATGTACATATAATGTTTTCTATTAATATTTTTCAAATTTATTTTGGTTGGTAATAACTCACTTAGATTTTATTTGAAATGTAGTTTAATTAACGGAGAGATATAAAGCCAAAAAATTACTAGCTCTATCTTAAATTGAGCGATATGTATATTTTTAAATAGGGTAAAATGAATTTTTTATTTAATTTTTAATGTTATTATATTCTAATTAAGTTAAATAGTTTTTAATAATTTAATAACATTTTGCACGAGCTGGTATACTCTCGAAAACGTATGGATTTTGACTCGATCGGGTATTAATTTTCAAGATCGAGATTCGAGTAAAACGTAGTATGAAAAGGTAGATTTAAATTTTATTTTAAATTTAAATAAATAGTATATATATAATTAAAATATCGAGCTCATTAAGATTCAAGCATCTCGAACTCGAAGTTCGTCTAATCTAATTTTCTTCCAGCCGCTCCCAAACTATTTAGCATGACTCGTTTGCATTTAAAGTGATGGTAGGGTGCAAGTCTTCGTCGACTGTGTCATCTCATTTTATCTCAATGGTCATCAACATCACAGGTGAACACCGATGTTAAAAGAACCACCATCCAGGATTCCATGGAGGAGCTCCTCGATCAATGGACTGCCTTCAATGGAGAATACACTGTTAAATCATCTAATGACACAGACAGATAGTAATGTTCAGCAATTTGGTGTTTTTGCATGTGATTCCTTTGGTTAAATCACCAAAATTTATTGAATTATTAATGATAATTGAAATAATAAAAGAGGAAAAGGTACAAGATTCCTTCCCAACCTTTTTCTTGAACGTAGGAAGTCAAAAGTTGTTATGTACTTCAATTCTCTTAACTGAAAAAGCTTCACATATTAGTTCGAGTTATCGCAGCAGTGCCGTAGCCCAAAACTGATTGTACGAATCAAAGTAATATTTGCTAATTCTGTGGTCATATTATTGCAACAACCTCTATTCATGTAATAAAACTAATCATATTCACAATCTTTTTAGACAAATAAAATATAATAATAAATTCCGAAAATGAGAACAACAATCATTTTTCAGCTAGAAAACTCTGAAAAATACGCCATAATTAAGTAATAAATAATTTTGAAGAAATTTCAGGCTATAATACACTTGTTTTGTGAAGAAAAAAATATATAATGGAACGAAATTTTAAATATAAAAAATTGAATAAGAAACTCACACGAAATTATATATCTATCCCCCCAATGGCCAATTACCACACATTACTACCACCAATTATTAAATAAAGTTTTTTTTTAAAAAAAATTATTATAAAAGTTAAAAAGGAAAGCATTTGATTGGCAATGCGAATAAATGTGATTAGCCATTATATTTATGGTCAGAAAAAGACGTAGAGGACGGGGTCCACGAAACAAATTCGACCAATCATAAGTACCCACGTGGCGGATGCGGAATCAACGGCAGAGATCTCCTCACCCCAACAACCAATCGGACAATGGAGAAGGCGCCCGCGTGTCACCGAAAGTTATCGACATACAACAGTCCACAAAAATCCACGTAATCACCTGCGATCATCCATTATAAACCCTCTCTCCGTTCCAATCCCGCGAATCTCTTTGCTCCGCCGGAGCTATTCTCAGCCGGTTCTCGTTCTGCTAGCCGTCTGCTTATATAATTTGTTTTAATTATTCTGAGAGAGAAAAATGGCGGATTCCGATAGCGAATCATGGGGAAACAGGGACGGAAACTCACAGAACGAAGGCTCTCAGAGGGAACTGGACAAGTTTCTTCCGATCGCTAACGTCAGCAGGATCATGAAGAAAGCGCTGCCAGCGAACGCCAAGATATCGAAAGACGCGAAGGAGACGGTGCAGGAATGCGTCTCCGAGTTCATAAGCTTCATCACCGGCGAGGCGTCCGACAAGTGTCAGCGGGAGAAGAGGAAGACGGTCAACGGCGACGATTTGCTCTGGGCGATGTCCACTCTAGGGTTCGAGGACTACGTGGAACCGCTGAAGATTTACTTGCAGAGGTTTAGGGATACAGAGGGGGAGAAGACCGCGCTAGCAGGAAGAGAGCCCGGTGGCCCGGTGAGCGGTTACGAAGGTGCATATGGTGTGATGGGCGGGCATCAGATTCAGGGACCTGTATATGGGTACGGTCCGGATGGTGGGTCTGGTTACCATGTCGGACCCGGGTCGTCCACCCCTGGTGGGAGGTCAAGGTAGTAGCGTAATCGTTCTCATGTATTAATATTCCAGTGTGATTTTCTAACCCAAAACATTTCCTTGTACTGTATTGGAGACATTGCTACTTATGTTCTTTCTTGTCTGATATATTCATATTCCCAAAATGCAATTTTTTATTATTACAATTTAGGTTTTTTTTTTTTGTATAAAAAAAATAAAATCATTATTTTAAGAATTCTACAAAAATCATTCAATTAGAATGTGATATTTAGGTATTGTGTTCGGTATTCAGTTTTTATTAAAAGATTAAAATCAGTAATTTAATACATAAATTTCACCATTAATGGCATGAAACATGAAGTTCAGCCATTTCAGATGCTGGGTGTTCTACAATATGTCCTAATTTTAAAATTGTTTTTTTACACACATATATCTAGAAACATTTTATGTTTTAAAAATACATATTTTAAGCTAAGTGATAATTATGTTTATTCGTATGCTCAAAAAATACGTCCCAAAATTTAAGTGTCATTATGGGACCCTATTAATTTTTTTTATTAGTTTATTGTGTCATGAGTTCAATGAGATAGATTAATCATGTCGATATTGTGAGGTCCGTGGTCAAAGAGGGCGGGGTTGATCGTCGGTGCCATGAGATTGCACGGACAATAAACGGTTCCTAGCAGAATTCTAGACCGAGGAAACATGAATGAACTGATCTTACACCGGAAGGAGAGAGATTTCGAAACTGTTCAGGTATGAGACTGTACAGTTGATGAGGGTTTAAAAGATTTGATATGTACTACTCATATCAAGAAGGTGCATCTTCTTTTCGGTAGCTCATCACATAAGAACTTCAAAGTTAAGCGTGCTTGATTTGGGGCAATTTTGAGATGAGTGATCCCTGAGAAGTTCTTACGGTTCGTGTGAGTGAGGACATAAGCACGCTGGAAAGACTCGTCTTGGTATAGTGAAGACAGCCGTCGAATATGAGACGTTACAAATTTTTATAGTAAGTGATATTTTTGTTACATGAAATGATATATTTTTTTTTATAAATGATCTAAATAAAAAGTTTATATTACAAATTAACTCATAAAATAATCGATTTATATATAAATTGTACTTTTCAAGAGTTCCCTTGATTTTATGCTGGAGTGCCGCTTAAACCACGTGAACTGTCCAATTCCCGGACAAAGCCTCATCAATCTTCCTTTTCGTATACCCCAATGGCTTATACATTTTAATTTATATAAAACTAAATCCCTCATTCTTCGATTTAACTGCAATCCAGATAGTATCACCATAGATGCCCATTTTAGTCATATTTGACTCGATTTATCTCTATCTTTTTGTTGAAAAATATTATTTAAATATGTATATTTCAATCTCATTTGTGAAGAAAATCACAATTGAGTTGAGAGAAAAATATTATAAAGTGAGTAGTGTGATAATTTTGAGAGTTTGAGATTTTTACTTTTTACTGTAAATTTTTACTTTTTCACAACACGTTATCAGCACGAAACTCTAAAAGTCCTCCATATTTTTCCAAGCTCCAAAACAGAAAAAAAAGGTAACAAAAGTAATAATATTTATTTTATTGTTTATTTATTTTTTGTTTATATATTTACTAAATAATATAATGTTATTATAAATAATAAAAATAAATTTTTCGAAAAACTTGTTATAAATCCTGGGATGATGTTAAGACGACATCCCACACTCCCGGTAAGGGATACGACAAGTATAAAAGTCTATAAGATTTTTAAACAAAATATCTTATGACACCTCATTATAATATTGTGATATCATATACATAATTATTTAAAACATTACTAATATTATATACACCATATTATTACCATAAAATTATACAAATACATACATATATTTTCTTGTACACCAACGGTCATAAACGGTAACAAAACGGCTAGTTTTTGCCCTATAAATATGATCTCACAAACACATTCAATCACTCCAACTTTCTCTTCTTCTCTAAAATTATTCTTCATCAAATTTTTGAAGAAAAAAGAAGATGATTTTCACAAAGTTATTTTTAATTATTTTGGTTATAATACTCACGAATCTTGTACTTATCGGAGAATATCCTCCTCATGTGTTTTCTTTATTTTTACGAATGCTTGTATTTGTTGTTTATCCATTACTTTGTATTGCAATATTCATTAACTAATAAAATGCATCATAATTTTTTT
>NC_133312.1:2744921-2760604 GCF_012295235.1 Primulina huaijiensis | reverse complement strand
CATTAATTCGCATCAGACCAAGTGCATATCATAAATACTCCCCATTGCAGCTTGCATTTGGTAAAGAACCAGACATTTCTCATCTGAGAATTTTTGGATGTATGGTGTATGTGCCTATTGCACCACCTCAACGAAAGAAAATGGAACCTCAAAGAAAGATTGGTATTTATATCGGTTATGATAGTCCATCAATCATTCGATATCTTGAACCTCAGACAGGCGACGTGTTCACAGCACGTTTTGCTGATTGTCATTTTAATGAGGAAATCTTCCCAATGTTAGGGGGAGACAAGAAACATACCGAAAAAGAAATTACATGGTATGTATCATCATTGTTACATCTGGATCCAAGAACACAACAATGTGAAAAAGATGTACAGCAAATTGTGCACTTGCAAAGAATAGCAAATCAAATACCAGATGCATTTACAGATACAAAAGGGGTAACTAAATCATATATACATGCTGTAAATGCTCCAGCTCGAATTGAAATTCCAAAGAAAAAAATTGAACAAAGTCATGATGTCGTAAAACGCCTGAAGCGTGGAAGACCAGTCGGTTCCGAGGATAAAAATCCTCGAAAAAGAAAATTCATAGAGAAACACAATGATCACAAAATAGAGAATGATGTTCTTGAAAAAACACATGATGATCACAAAATAGAGAATGTTGTTCCTGAAGAAACACATGATGATGAAAATGTTCTGTCAGAACCACAAACTGACGAGAATTATGAAATCTCTATGAATTATATTAATACTGAAAAAATATGGAACCGAAAAGATATAGAAGAAATTGATGATATATTTTCTTATATTGTGGCAATCGACATCATAAATGATAATGAAGATCATGAACCAAAATCTTTTGGTGAATGTAAAAATCCGCAGGATTGGATAAAATGGAAAGATGCTATCCAGGTTGAATTGGATTCGCTAAATAAATGTAATGTTTTTGGACCTATAGTCCTTACACCTGAAGGTGTAAAACCTGTTGGATACAAATTGGTTTTTATTCGAAAGCGAAATGAGAAAAATGAAATAGTAAGATATAAAGCTCGAGTTGTTACACAAGGTTTTTCTCAAAGGCCTAGAATTGATTATGAAGAAACGTATTCTTCCGTGATTGATGCAATTACGTTTCGATATTTGATTAGCTTGACAGTATCTGAAAATTTAGAAATGCGTCTTATGGATGTTGTTACATCTTACTTATATGGATCACTTGATAGTAATATATATATATGAAAATCCCTGAAAGATTTAAGATGCCTGAAGCACAAAGTTCAAAACCCAAAGAATGTTATTCTGTGAAATTACAAAGATCATTATATGGGTTAAAGCAATCTGGCCGAATGTGGTATAATCGGCTAAGTGATCATTTGATGAAAAAGGGATATGTAAATAATTCAATATGCCCTTGTGTTTTAATTAAGAAAACAACATCCGGATGCGTAATTATTGCTGTATATGTTAATGATTTAAACATCATTGGAACGAATAATGAAATTCATGAAGTTGTGTCATACTTGAAGGAAGAATTTGAAATGAAGGATCTTGGAAAAACCAAGTATTGTATGGGTTTACAAATTGAACAAAAAGAATGTGGAATATTTGTTCACCAGAAAAATTATACAGAAAAGATCCTTAAACGTTTTAATATGGATAAATCAAATCCTTTAAGTACTCCAATGGTTGTTAGATCATTAAACATAGAAAAGGATCCATTTCGTCCATGTGAAGATGATGAAGATATTCTTGGTCCAGAAGTACCATATTTAAGTGCTATCGGTGCCCTTATGTATCTTACAAATTGTACAAGGCCTGATATATCTTTTGCCGTAAATTTATTGGCAAGATTTAGCACATATCCAACAAAGAGACATTGGAACGGAATTAAACATATATTCCGTTATCTACGAGGAACGACAGACTTGGGACTTTTGTATTCAAAAGATGCTAATCCAAGTATAATTGGTTATGCCGATGCTGGATACTTATCTGATCCACACAAAGCACGTTCTCAAACTGGATATGTATTTACTCGTGGAGGCACTGCAATTTCTTGGCGTTCACAGAAACAAACACTTGTAACAACTTCATCAAATCATGCCGAGATTATTGCACTACATGAAGCAAGCCGTGAATGTGTGTGGTTAAAATCAATGACTCAACATATCCAAATCTCATGCGGATTATCATTCGACGAGAAGCCTGTGATACTATATGAAGATAATGCTGCATGTGTTGCTCAAATGAAAGAAGGATACATAAAAAGCGACAGAACTAAACATATTCCTCCTAAGTTCTTCGCATTCACCAAGGAGCTTGAGAAGAATAAATGTATTGATGTTCGTCACATTCAATCAAGTGAAAACTCATCAGATCTCTTCACAAAGGCACTTCCTACGACAATATTCAGAAAGCACATATATAATATTGGGATGCGCAATCTACGAAATTTGTGAAGAATTGTTCGTGTCAACATGAGGGGGAGTTTACGTGACTGCACTCTTTTTCCCTTACTATGGTTTTTATCCCAATGGGTATTTCCTAGTAAGGTTTTTAACGAGGCAGTATAAAAACACGTAATGAAGACAATCATTATGATCATCATCACAAGAGGGATTGTTGAAAAATAATATTTAAAATGTGTGTATTGAATATTTGAATGTTGAATATTTGAATGTTGAAAATTAAGTAAAATTAGTTGTTGAATATTGAAATTTGTGTGTGATGATGAAGGTAATGATGTAATTTATTTTTGGATTATTTGTAAAAATTTCATATAAACAGATCTCTCATTTGTGAAGAAAATCACAATTGAGTTGAGAGAAAAATATTATAAAGTGTGTAGTGTGATAATTTTGAGAGTTTGAGATTTTTACTTTTTACCGTAAATTTTTACTTTTTCACAACATTTTTTAAATTTTTAATCAGAAAATAGTTATAAAGAACTATTTTTTAAAAAATAATTTTATATATTTTACACAAAGTTTTAACTGCCCTCAGCATCACAATTATTCTTAGACAAAAAGAAATGCAAATGGCTACTAAAAAAGCTTATTCAAATCCAAAATATCTATGCTAGATCCAACGACCCAAGTTCATTTAAGGCACAGTATGCATATGTTATCTGTAATGTTGGGAAACAGGTCATGATTACCAATAACCCTTTGAACTGTCTCAAGCTCACTTTTTATATCCACTCCACCGCTGCACTCACTCTTGCCTCTATCCACACCACTGGATCTGTTCTTTCAGCACACAATGCAGCTCCGGGGCGGTGCCGCCGCGATTTTTCTTGCCGTCTTGATTGTCTTTCCCACCACCGATGCGTTCAACGTCACCTCCATGCTAGATAAACATTCTGAATTCTCAACCTTCAACCACTACTTATCTGTTACCCAGCTGGCTCCGGAGATCAACCGGCGGAGGACCATCACCGTGTGCGTGGTGGACAATCCAGGGATGACAGATCTTCTCGCCAAACACCTCACTCTCGGCGGGATAAAGAATGTCCTCTCATTCCACGTTCTGCTCGACTACTTCGACGCCAAGAAGCTCCACCAGATCACCGACGGAAGCGCACTGGCAGCTACCATGTACCAAGCCACCGGCTCCGCCACTGGCTCTTCCGGTTTCGTTAATATAACCGATCTCAGCCGTGGGAAAGTGGGTTTCTCTCCCGAGGACAATGGGGGCAACATTTCAGCCACTTTTGTCAAGTCTGTCGAAGCTCAACCGTACGACATCTCCATCATTCAGATCTCCAACCTCTTGCCGTCATATGAAGCCGAGGCCCCAGCGCCGGCTCCGAGCCAGGTGAATATCACGAAGCTGATGTCGGCTCACGGCTGCAAGGTCTTCGCCGATACCCTTGCGGGTAGTCCTGCTGAAACCACGTTCGAAGGCAATATCGACAGTGGATTGACAATATTTTGCCCCGGGGATGAAGCCATGAAATCTTTCCTGCCAAAATACAATAACTTAACAGCAGCAGATCAACAATCTTTACTCGAATACCACGCAATGCCGTTTTACGAATCGTTGCCTGGCTTGAGATCCAACAATGGCCTCACCAGCACCCTAGCCACCGTAGGAAACAAGTTCGTATTCACCGTGCAGAATGATGGCACCGATGTCACAATAATAACGAAACTCGTAACCGCCAAGATTATAAACACTCTAGTGGATAACCAGCCCCTGGCGATCTTCCAAGTGAACAAGGTTTTAGTGCCGCCGGAATTGTCCAAACTTGGTGGGCTGGCTCCAGCTCCCGCTCCTGGTCCTGCAGCCGAGTCACCCAAGTCTTCAAAAAGCAAGCACAAGTCACCTCCGGCTCCTCCTGGCCCGTCGGAATCTCCGGCAGATGGTCCTGACGGAGATGTGGCTGATCAGGATTCGAGTGGTGCTGAAATGGTCCAAATTGGCGGTGGAATTTTGGGAGCTTTGATTCTCACCGTGTGGTCTACGTTTTTACCGCTTTAGATTTTACTTTTACTGAGATTGAATTCTCCTTTTTTTATTTTATTTTCGCTTTTTGTTTCTACTTGTGTGTCCCTACGGGTGTTATTTTCCAATTCATTTGATTTTTACTAGCAGCCAGTGCATTTACCATTTCATTCATGGAAAATTTAGTTTTACAGTTGGACTAATTTCTTTTAATTCTGCCACTACAAGTCGTGTACAATAAATTCATGAAAACGACAACTTTAACTTCTCTCGTTCGCAATTGAACCGTTACAATCGAGTCTCGAATTTAAAATAACGTCTCAAACTTAATATTTTGATATCAGATAATTTTCTTTCAACTTAGTGCGTCTGATTCTAGGTTTAATTGCAAAGTCTTAGTCTAGTCTAGTCTATTTTTCCAACTTCAAACTGCGATTCAAAATTTCATTTTTTTATCACTGTTATTAATATCCACTATAAATTAAGAATATTTTATAATAATTAGGTAAACCTAAACCTTAATGTGTTTGATTATTTAAAAGCATAGGACAGTAAACGAAAGAGACGTGGTATAGTTGTCTAGGATTGCATATAATTAATTCAATTGTTGCGCCATTTTGAGACATCTTAGTAACTAATGACAATATAAGATTATATAAATCTTTAATAAATTGTTGTCTGAGGGGATCACGTGCCATGGTTTCTTTTTTCTTTTTCTTTTTTTTCGTTGACACTTAATTCAATAGAATTCAGGTTTTAATATACATAGATATCGCATTTATTGTATTTTAAATTACTCTTTTATGTAAAACATTAAGATTGGTACTATAAAATGCAAACTTTAAATGAATGGCAAGTAAGTATTTGTAATATTCATAATTAATATTTTGTAATTTTTCATTATTAATATATGAGATAAATTTCTATTAATATTATTAAAATTATTATAGAATATTTTTTCTTTTTGTCTTTGTGGGAAGCTATTGGACATGGCTTTTGTAGAGGACAAACCTCACAATTAATTAGGTGGTGTGCCCACCTCTCCTATTTATATTGAGAATAGATCTATTGTGAGACGATCTCACGAATTTTTATCTGTGAGATGGATCAATTATATCGATATTCACAATAAAAAATAATACTCTTAGCATAAAAAGTAATAATTTTCATAGATGACCCAAATAAGAGATATGTCTCACAAAAAAAGACCCGTGAGATCGTTTAAGACAAGTTTTTGCCTTTTATATTTATGAAGTCTTTCAAATTTCACTGTTCACATAGATTCACGGTCATCCACACGGTTTCCTACTTTCCTAGCTTTTCTACGGCAATTTGATAATTATTTTTCAAAGGTTTATTGATTATGGTAAACTCTGTTACATGAGTTAGTTAGATGTGTACCAATAGGTAAGGATTCGAAGAAGAAAACAAACACCGACCTTCAGAATATTTCTCGCAATATTGTAGTAAAAAATATGTTCCACACGAGAATCAATTGTACGACGTTGGGAAGTATGATCAATCCACGTCATCCCAAACCTTACCAACTCACTTATGATCTGGGGGCTACAATTTGATTTATTTCAACCATGCTTGGTGGTTCGTGTGAATCAAGTCAGCCAAATTATAGAAGCAGTTGTTTTATTGTTGACTTAAATGATGCTCAATTAAATTTATTTATTGTTGTTTATTTTTCGAATGCAGAATCGTAATTTTAGTTCTCTACATTTATATATTTGTGATTTTGATATCTATATTATCAAATTTAGTTTTAGGCCGTAAATTTTTATTTTTTATTTTGGTGATTTTAGTCTTTTATTTTTTTTAAAATGAAAATGATATTCCATTAAATAGATAATGAAAATGGTATTCCATTAGTGTGCAGTACAGGCTGGATCCCATAGGGAAAAAGCCTGTAATTCCAATTGATATTCCTTCCTCTTGGCTTTGTTGTCATGGCTATTTCTAGAACCTTAATTAATAAAGGATTTTGTCCTCTGCAAATACATTTTGGATGCAAGAATTTTGATTTATTTGGGTTGGATTATTGGAAATAGCTCCTCCTATAATGGATTTGGATCTTGTATTGTTTTGAAAACACGGCACTTGATATTGTGCACTTTTTACACGAGATGATCACATGATCATCTTATGAACATCACACCATATGAAATAAATTTAAAAAGTTGTCAGATTAAACGAGAAGATCCAAATCCCTCCTATAATAGTCCATCCTAACAATTTCTCTTCGACAATGAGGTTTTTGGCAATTTACCTCGTCGCGTCAAAAGCATTCAAAAGGATATTGCTCCACTAAATTCTGGGTCTTCTTGCATCGTTGGCATACTCATCCACAAGAGGTTTGTTTGAGTGTGGTTTCCGTTTGTCAAAATTTTTGGAAGAATTGAATTTTTTCTACGATATTAATAATATATTATTTATATCGAATATTTGCGATATATCGAGATGTCGGTATAATATCAATATTATACAGTTTCATACCCAAAGAAATACATATTCACTACCAAAAAAATCATTGCTATATGATCACGTAAATTTAGACCAAATAGTTTTATATTTTAAAAATTGGTCATTTGAGTCATTGACCTTAGTTTTCTTATTTTATTTATTTAATTTATAAATATTGCTTCCGTATACCAAAATTTTCAAAATTTAATGCAGAGATTATACCGACAATTTGGATATCGATATCATATCGTGCCGAATTTTTCATAGCAGTATTTTCGATACTTTTGGGCTTCCATATTTTTTTCAACGGGAAATTGGCCTCCAGTCCCCAGCCATCGTTTTTTTTTGTATTTAGTCTCTGGGTACTTTTTTAGTACCACATTTCCACATGAAGTGTACCACAATTTGTATGACATAGTAACACAATTTTGTGGGTAGGAAATAAACCCAAATAAATATTTTGATTGGAGATTTTTCATCAACTCCCCCTTTTTTTCAACGTTACGCACGTGTTGGTATAATTTGATTTAAAATATATTAGAATTTCAAGTAATTTGTTTTGGAGTACAGACACATGCATAGTTTTGCTCCGACAATCTTTTTCTTCATCTTTATCTTTCGAATTCGCTATACTACGGCTAGATTTTCATTATCTCTGCTGGGAAATAGTTCTTCTTGAGGATTCATGACGGTACGTTATTGAATATGGCCGCGGTTTTTGCGTATTAATCTGATTTCGGATTTGGTTCTCCTTCTCCCTGATATATTTGCTGTTTCTTTTCATTTAGTTGTTGAATTTCTGGTCGTCTTCATTTTTTTTTATTGATCGTCTTGGGGAATATTCTGCTGAAAGTTTGCTTGGTTAACCTAAGCTAAAAGTGCTCTGTATAAATTGGATTGTTCGTCACCAGTGATTGATTGCTGGAATTTGTTCGATTGATTTCTTTTTCATGAAAAATTTCAAGCAGAATTAGAGGAACTTATGGAAACGATACTCCCTTCGAAAAGGAGAATAATTGATAATAAATCAACGAAAAGACCAACTTTCTAAGTTCTTTCAGCTGCTTTCGTTCTCGAGGAAACTCTTGAAGGTTTTCGATATTGTTTGATTTATACGTTGATCTAAATATTAGGGATACTCTCAATTGGTCTGAATAAAGTTTCTAACACACCTATTTTTGTGATTTCAGATAGTTGAAACTGTTACTCTTGTGTTACATGTCGTCATATTTTATATTGCCTTGTTTATGATGCGCAGTTACTAGTAGTGAACTACAATTTGTTGGTCCCGCAGAAAATTGTACGGTAGCATATCTCTTTAACTCTTCTCTGTTCCTATTTTGCAATGTGACGCCTTGCACGTTTCATCTTGTATCGTAGTTGACATAGTGTATGACTTACATCCACCAAGTTTCGTTATTCACATGAATGAAAAACTTCCCCTGAGCGAAAGGGAACTAGCAAAACATATGCCTGCCCCAGGTCTCATTAATTTGTGAAGTTATACCATTAGATTCCTTCCCGCGATATGCATCTTTATAATTTTTAAAGTATAAATATTACTAACATAAAACTTAGGGTGGTCACTTTCCCGTGGTGTTGAAAATTCTTCTTGATCTTGTAAAACAATTTAATTATAGCTTGTCATTGCATCTTTGAAAGCCTCAAAAAAATTACAGAGATGGCTAAATATATGTATGTTGCTTCTTAGACTCAAGGTCCTAGCTTCACCCCCTGAAACCATGGCCCACAGGTTTAAAACTACTGATACGCGAAATCCCATATGCTTTTTAAAATTAGTCAGTGGTAGTGGTGGCCTTTATTATCTGACGTCCTACCAACGTGCATGTGTAATCAGGTTCGGGTATATATCCCCCGATACTTGGTATACATGTGCAGGGGCATATTAAAATGTAAATATTATGATCGGAACCCTTCCCATGAGCCCGAGCTTCTTGGAAAAGTAATTTCAACAGCAAATGAAGCTTTTGTAAGCTCATCCTAGCATGAGCTGATCTGAGTTATTTCTCAAAGCCTGAATGTTGAGTAGATGCATCAAGAAACCTCAAGCTTCCTTGGAAGATTGTATTTAATATGTCGTACTTATGCATCTACATTCAGGTGACTTCTTATTGACCAAACTTGAATTTCGTACTACTCAGTGATAATCTTGCTACCAACCTCGATTCTTTTCTCACAGATTTACCACGATTACATTCATAAACATTTCAATAGTTCAAGAAACTATGGAAATTGTACGATTTATATCTTTCTTTCCTATTTGCAATTTCAGTACTTGTTATGATTGAAACCACTACTTTCTGGAGATGTGATGATACATATATCTGGGTCGTCACAATGTGAGGTTCATCAATACTAGAATTTGTTCGACTTTGTTAAATTTGCTAGGAGTTGCACCGCACCCGCACCCTTGATTTAAACTTCATATCTAAATGAGAAATACTGAAAGCTGATTTGGAGATTTGTTGACCTTTATGTGTACATTTCGGATAGGAGAAAGGTAGGCCCATGCCAAAGTTTGGAGAGTGGGATGTCAATGATCCTGCTTCGGCAGAGGGATTTACAGCGATTTTTACCTCGTTAAGGGATGACAAAAAAACCGGTGGGAAGCCTGATTCTCCCACAAAGCTGGATACGAATACAAATACTAGTCATGGAAATGAACATGTAAAAACTCAGGGTGCAAGTGGTTCTATGATTAGATTGAATTTTTTTTAGGTTTGCCAATTGTGCATGTGATACAAATCAGTTGATTATTTGTTCATTAGATTCATTCCCGCACGAAATCAGTACTGCTTTTACTTATATTTTTTGGGTTAGAAGTTTGTCAGTCCATCTGGCTTTTGAGAGTCTCAAAACTGACGGCAAGTATTTGATTTGCAGAAAAAATGGTTTTGCTGCATGCAGCGCTCAAGCACGAACTACTAAGCATAGTGTGAAAAAGGAATGTATATTTATAAACATTTCGGTCTAAAAACACATCCCTGGATGAGGTCGGCAGGTATCAACAGTAATCATGGTCAAGCCCTTCGTTCTGTAGTAATGTAAAATTGTTGCGAGGAAAAGAAAACATGGGAAATTGAACAACGTTGTGCTCTATGTTTTGGCTGATTATGCATCTGCCTAATGTTTAAATACAGTTCTTTTGCTGCCTTTATGTTTTCTAG
This sequence comes from Primulina huaijiensis, assembly GCF_012295235.1. Lineage (NCBI taxonomy): Eukaryota > Viridiplantae > Streptophyta > Magnoliopsida > Lamiales > Gesneriaceae > Primulina > Primulina huaijiensis. The sequence goes on along the minus strand of NC_133312.1, from coordinate 2,750,493 downwards.
TACTACATTTGTGCGTCTAGTTTTGATCACGTTGTGCGCAATCATTGCTTTTTCGTCGCATTGCTTTTTCGATATGCATAGTTCCATCTTGATGTTGTCTGGTCGTAGTTAATCTGGTGCCTGCTGTTGTGTGAGCGCATGATTGTACTTGTATTACGATTACAAATCAAGTGATTTATTTAAGTATAAACACACGTGTCCACATACTAGTTACTACACATGAGGGGTTAAGCTGAGTCTTAAGCCCCTTTTGAGCCTATTGTTCAGCATTTGGATATTTTATGTGGTGAAAACAAAAAAAGATGCAAAAATTGACATGATTCATCTCATCTAAAATATTGCTATGGACACGCTTAAAATGATGACTCGGTTGGCCGACGCATTGGCACTTCTCTGTCGTGCACACCTCGTCGGAGCCATCATCAAAATCGGGGGTGGTACATTCCACCGCGGGTACCGTCTTTGATGCCGTGGGTAACTGAAACTCCACCAGTGTTGGTTGCACAGACTCAACAAAACATCGTCATCCAGCTCTCTCTCCGCTTCCTCTTGTTCAATGGCCGCATCGCCTTGCTGCGGACATTCCCCCTTGATGGTATGTATAATTCTTTTAAAAAAAATATTTTTCTTTCCTTTTTTATCACTGATCGAATATTTTAAATCAAGCGACCGATACTGGATTATGGTGTGGACAATAGTTCCGCTTGAATTGATCAAGACTCCACTTTCAGGGATCTTGAGATCAATAGTGAACCAAAATTTGACCAAATTTGGAAGGATAAGTACAACAGAAAGCTCGAGAATGAAACATAAAAATAAATAAAGATCTCTCTCTACGAAAATTTCCAATCAAACCAAAACGTTTGTGGAAAGAATATTACAAAACGGTAATTTACCATTTTCAGAGTCAAGAAAGTTCGGATATCACCCGCATACACTTGTCTTCCAAAATCTTCACAGCTTCGATGAACAGCTCCTCAGGAGGTAATGCTCCAGTCGACTCAATTGTAACTGAGGAAGTGAATTGAAGACAGCTTCAGTGAACAGTTCCAAGATCCAAGTTTCACGTAGATTTCACAAGATCAAAGCTAAGTTCACAATATCAAAGCTACCATTCAAGTATAAAATGTCATAAACAACTAAGCTTTCTAGCCAAGTTACGAAAGAAAGAAAGAATGAAATGTGAATATTCTTTCCTTTTCGGTTGGCGTGAAATTCTGTTCAGCTGCTACAGATTCCAACAAATTTTAACGAGGAAACATAAATGTAGATCGTTCTATAGGAGTTGCTTTCGGACAAAATGAGGGAACAAGATACAGAACTGTTTGTGAGTATGATTGTATAATTTCTACGAGAACAACAAACAACAATGTGGACGACGATCCAAGGATGGTTACCTTTAACTTGAATTTGGAACAAGACAAGAAAAGGTGGAAAAAATTGAAATTCACATAAACATGGACGAAAAGTTAGTGACAACCACGTCTACAAAGGTAGCTCTGCCCCCACTTAATTAAGAAATCCTACAAGAAACAAAAAAATGAACCCACCATAAAATTCTCGTAGATATTAACCAACACAACCATCCAAAAGGATCACTAAAACTAATGCTGGGTTTTTAAGTACCCAATAATCTAAACAGTTAGTAACCACGAAACAATGGAATACTAGAATGAAGATTTGCTCCACTTACAAATAAAATGATCTTTTACGCGCCGCAGTGACACATATTTATCCCAACCATCGCCTCTAATGCATTCTCGACAAAGAGTACAAGACCGGGGCCTTGCCACAGTAGCTCTTTTTCTACCTGCACATCACCAAATAACCGTATACAAACAAAATTAACCAAAAACCTTTTTCATCAGACAACTTACAACATATCGAATCAGGGTGCAGTAATTCATTCAATTAGATAAAACTTAACGTACAAACAGTAAACACAAAAAATGCAGAGACAATCGGTGCCAGCAAACGTACCTTTACCAATATCTTCAATATCAAATACTTTGACAGGACATTTCTTAACAAGTTCTTCTGCCTCCTCGTCTTCAATATCTTGCAACAAGACAACCTATACAAGCAGATAATAGATTTTATCAAACAATCTTATTATTGTTCATCGATAACAAGCAAAAACTGAAAATTTATGTGCGGTCCAGAAAAATCTAAGTGTTGCTCGTGCTCAAGTTTGAGCAGTCTGAGATGTCCGAATTTATGAATAATTCAAGAATGTGCAGTCAGCTTCTCAGCACTGAGCATTTGAGAGTATGCATAATAGATACATGAGGATAAAAGTTGATATCATGAGATAATATTAGGACCACCTGAAGTAAGATGATATCCCAAGCTCCAAATAAGACATAACGGAAGAAACAATTACCAATGCAGACAATACCAAGACAAAGTAAGTGGGTAGAGTTGAGGACCAGATAAAAACAAAAAGTGGCAGGTAGAATGGCAGCCCTGCTGATTGCAAGTGTGATTAATGTATGTGCTATGCACATTAGAAAAATTGATTATCGCATATGTAACGGCATATGTTTGTTAAAATTTAGTGTGATTTGAGCAGAGTTAGCAAAAGAAGTCCCTTGATGCAGAGAAAAATGGTACATAAGATTCAGTTAACAATGAACGCTCTCTGTCACTTTCGGGATTCCGGCAAGGACAAGGCCTCACAATTTCATGCTCACAAAGTTTGGGGGAAAATGGGACTATGGGAGTATAAATAGATAAAAAGAATAAGCACATTTGATACCTCAGGGAGCATCCTATACCAAGTGGTGGCGACAGGGGACCATTTTGCGTGTACTTTACCCATGCCTTTCACTGCATGAGCTTCCAGCTCAATTTCCTGAATAATAGTAGCTATCAAAATTTCAGAAAAGCATAAAACAGATCTTTTAGATTCTTGGAGTAAGAATCGCAAGATCTCATAAAGCATCAGCCATCAGGTGACAAAAAAATATCAGCGACAAAATACGATATTATTTGCAGGCCTGTAGAGTCTCTGACTATCACTCATTAATTCTCATTGTGTAAGTGTATGAGTTTTGTAAATTTAATATAACTACACAAGTTGCAAAGTAAAGCATACCTGTCCAGGTCCAAGTTTAGCTATAATTATATCTTCATGCTTGGGAGTAATTGGGTTGGTTGAAAATTCGGGGAGGGAATCTTGACTGCAATTAAATGAAGTGTAAGTTCTAATCTTCGAACTTGAATCAGCATTGGATTTATCTGAATTCAGAATTAACTCACTGCCATTAGGCAGCCACTTCAGCTCATCAGATTTCACTGCATTGTTTCAAACAGAAAAACAGATGCGACTTTTAAAGAGCAAAGGAAAAACGAACAATACACGTTGACAACAAAAAGAGTGAGAAGATGCAATAATTTCATGGGTAAACATATTTAGTACCTTTAATTCGTGAACTGCCTCTTTCACAGCGAACATGGAGTTTGAAAACAATGGTGTTTTTCTCATTGGGTTCGTCATTTTCTAGAAAGTAACATTTAGGCTACAGTAATATGTCGAAATGAGGGGAAAAAGAAAGCAGGTGAAAAGGAGAAAAGTTAAAACCTGACATATAGTCAAACAGTCTTGGATCAACTTTAAGTGGAATGAGACCCAATCTATGCGCGAGCACCTCATCTTGAATCACCGAGGTGTTGTTTGCAATCAAAACCTTTTCAATAGCCATCGTGGGAAGCTAGGAAAAAAAACAAATCAACAAAAACTAATGTCATCTATCCAATAAATTATCCTGGCATCTGTCTATGGACAGAATTGTTCTTTGAAAATAACCGAGAATTTAAATTAAGTAAAAACAACAAAGGAAGAAAAAAGTACAGCAAAATTTAATGCACAAAAGAGCTATAATTTACCAAAAATCTAAAGTTTCATATCATATAAACCCAAGAATAAGCAATAACAATCTGAACCACTAGCAATGAGATAATAATCTACAACAAATTTACAGAATAAATAAAAATATTCAGTCCAAAGGAAGACCAAAAAGATTTTTGCTTTGTTAAACAGCATGCTTTAATTAAATTAATCCATCATAGCCAAAAATACTTCGGCAGTTAACCCCAACATACTCTCAAAGAAGAATGCATCTTTATCATGTGATTGTATAGCCATGTTAACAGATTTTAAAAAATTGTACATCTATTTTAGATTAATTCTACCATGAGTTATGCTGCACCTGCCTTATTCAAGTGTAATACATCAATGCAGCTGTTTGCTGACAAAAATATGCAAAGATAACACAACAGATAGTTCTCATTTCACTTATCTCTGCTCCTTCATGCTCAAGATAAGATATAACAGCCAATATGGTAAAATATACTGCTAGGGGAACAATTAATTGTCAGACACCTTATCCAACAAAATTTTGACAGCGAATACTTTTTTATCCAAAATATAGACAAAACAAGTTGGTCACCTCGGCTATGAGAATTCTGCGGAAAGCATTCGCCAAAGAAGCATCGATACCGATCATATCGAATTCCATGTCATCTTCCGTAAGTCTTATAGCTTCCACTCTAAAATTGTTGCGAAATACTTCGAATTGCATGCTGTTGTCCACTCCCATTGATGCATACGCACCCGAAGACTGAATTTTTTCAGTCTATATAACCCCCCAAAACAAAGCTTGATCAACATCAGCAACAAAAATGATGAATTACGATAAGGAGATAATCGAGAAAACGTAAGTCACCTGAGTTGGGGCATCAAAATTGCAGAGGACGCGAGTCCTCTGAAATTCGAGATGCGGCGGGAGCTTTCCCATCGGGACATCCGGCAAATCCCATACCGGAATTTTGGGTGTCCTTTGCTCTTCCATGGATTCCGAATCTTCGCTCTCCGTTGCCATGCTCACCATCCACAGTTCCTCTTGCCAGTACCTCCGAGTGCGCGTGTGTTAAAAAAAGAGAAAGAACTTGGGCTTCTGTGACATTAGGGTTTAAGGAAATCTTCCATTTTATCTTTTTCCTATTTCCTTTCTAAAATCTAAAATAAGTCACATTTGTTTTGTTTTCTCTATTAAACTTCGGATTACATATTTATATAATTTTATCAGATTAAAATATTGTTCTATGCTTAAATTTATATAGTTTTCTTATAAAATAAGTTTCCTTAATTGGAATACTAAAATAAGTTTAATATTAGAGTATCTTGTGAGACGGTCTCACGAATCTTTATCATACGAGTCAATCCTACCGATATTTACAATAAAAAATAATACTCTTATCATAAAAAATAATATTTTTTCATGGATAACCCAAATAAGATATCAGTATCACCAAATACGACCCGTGAGACCCTCTCACACAAATTTTTGCCTTAATACTAATAACAAAAAATTACCAGAGCTAAATATTTAATTAAGTCAGATATAATGATTGTGAGAAAAGTTATCAAGTATAATATATAGTCAATATTTTTTTGGTCACGAGTTCGAATTCTACTTTGAAATCTATTTCATTAGTAAATTATTTTTTTTATCGATTCTGTTGTATTTTTAATTTTTTGATTGATTGTAATATGTCGAAAAATGATTAT